>NW_009193536.1:63801-93386 GCF_000690835.1 Fulmarus glacialis | reverse complement strand
CCTTAATGATTCTATGATTCTAATAGATAACGCACCTGGTGGTATCTCAAGCATGTCAGAATATAACATTGAACTCAAACCTATAAAAATAAGGGGAAAAATGTACATATACATCTGCATATGTGAAGTACATATGTGTACAAATGTATATGTTTTAAGTTTATATTCACATAGTAGCTATGCATTATTATAGATGTATCCTTAAGCCCATTTACACTAAATAATCTACAGAAAGTCACAGACAGGTGATGGAGAATTAGAGACGGTGAAGTTACTAGGGAAGAATGAACAGCTTATGGGAGATACGAGACAGTAAGACCACTGCAGAAGAATAGTTGCCGGAGTAAACTTAAACATATGTATAATCAATAAGAGGGCAACTCACCTCATTCAGTAATCATGACTTGTTCTATTCTGGATGATCTGTTTTGTTGTGCACAAGTAAGCCATGAGTTATTGATATAAAAATATAAAAAAGCCTACAAAGACTTAATTCTTCCCTCCGACGGCTGATACAACTAATAAAAGATTTGCGACACATGTATAGGAAAGCTATATTGAAGCATTGGATTATCTTGAGAAAGCTGGCATTTCAGCTGTGGTTGAGAGGTTCTGAGCTCTGTTCTCTTTTCGATCAATACTCTAATGTATCTCTTTCCAAGAATGGGTTTTGAAATGGTCAGCAATATCACAATAAGGTCTTCCTATCCTATATTTGGTTTTGTAACTTTAAATTTATTTTGAACATCAACATAGCTATAGTCATATTGAAAAATGTCACTTTATTTAGTTCTTCATTTTACACAGGGATCCACTGAGAGAACTGATCTCCAAGTATCTTTCCACCAAAATAACTGAAGTTTAATCAGGACCATTTTCTTCTGCTCAGCACCCTATCATATCCTTTCATTACTACTTCAGCTAACCACCTCATCCACATTATTTCACATTGAATAAAGTCAAGCATCTGATTCAGAAGTCCAAAGACTCCTAGTCAATGACTATGTAACAATACTTTCCAACTATTTCCATTAACATTTATGATTCCCAAGTCAGGGATACAGGAACTTTGAAGAGCTCAACGTTTGAAAATAAGAGGAACTATAAAGCCCAATTAAAATTCTCTTTTTTATAATGGTAGAAGTGGAGATAACTGTTAGGAAGAAGAATATTGCCAGTTGTCAGCACTTTACTAAGTATCTTGGATTCACCTATCCTCGACTCGACAGCAGTTGGAGAAAAAAGGACGTATGAGGGAAGGCAGGAAGACCTGTTTGGACCAGTAGCAGATAGTGCTACCAACAGGTAGGTATCAGGATGAAATCACAGCAAAATGTGCCAAGTCCCTCTATAATTAATTTGGATTTAAATATCACTTATGTTATTAGCAACGTGCTTAGGTACAGCCTATATATTGCCATAACCGAAGCCAGAAAATTTAGAGTGGAAAATAATTTTATACCAGTTAAATAAAATCCCTGTATTTGTAATCCTCATAATCCTCAGAGAAGTAATAAATAGTTAAACTCTAGAAAAACACTATATGTGCAACTAATGAGCTACTCTGTGATTTCTTTCTTGGTCCTCATGAACGTACAGCCACTGAAGTCAATAACTTAAATTTCTTGACTAAGTATTTACCATCTGAATGAGAGATTCACTATTCAGTGATAAAATCATTTGAAGCTTCAGCTGAAATTATAGGAAAATCATTAGTCTTTTTACCTATGCGACAGACATTGTAAATCTGTCTCCAGGAGCTAAGTTTTAGCAGGCTGCTGCATTTTTCATTAGGAATTAAATAGAATATTTCATTAAACCAGATAGATAAAATCTGGTCAGTTTTCATTTTCAAGATTATTATAGTTTTATCTGAGGTTAGAGTAGCTGAAGATTACTAAATACACAACTACTGTTGGACTATCTATCTAATGACAAAGCCTATGCACTTACATAATTGTAGAGCAGTGCTCTGGTATAAATAGATGTTATACTATAGAAGCTGGTATAAAATTGAAATGGAAATATATACACATGAAGAGGTAAGCTTTATAGAGATGAAAATGGGAAGTTAAAGTTACAAAATAATGGATCAAGAAATAAAGAATTTCCTATTATTTAATTAATGCATATACTGTGAACTTCCTTTCAGTTTTGATTGTTATCTACACCAAAAGTAAGTTTTGATGCTTCTTGAAGTTTTAAACTTCAAACTCATGCCTCCAGCAGGTTGAGTTCATTCTCCCACGAAAGACATACTGTGTTAATTTGAAATTGAAAATTGTAAATGTTACTTTAAAATAAAAGCTGTTAAGTGAATAGGATATGCTTTGGAAAAGTGACAGTTTATAGACAACACCCAACTGAGGCTATTTAGGTACAAAAGCAGCGGTCTGCAGTGGTGGAATATAAATTATGCAGTCCTAAGAGTGAACAAGACGACTGAGATGCAAACAGAGAGAGACGAATGAGTAAAGTAAGGCAAAGTATAGCACAAAGTGAATATTTACAACTAACAATTTTATACACAGTTTATTTCACAGAAAAGTTCATCTTCCTCTGGAGAGAAGCAAGAGAAAGACAGCTAACATTATTATATTTACTTTTCTCAGACTAGTTACTCCAGTTAACAAAATAAGTAAGTTAGAAGCCTTTTAAATAAATGTGGTTCTGCACTATATTTGCAACAGATCAAGAACAAGAGTCTAAATGGGCAATATTCACAGACACTGATCCCATGAAGCTTCTGGTTTGAATAAAGATTCTATTATCACCCAAGGAACACTAGTGCTGAATACGACATTTAATTACGAATTGTCAGTTCAAGGCAAATTCATATACAGATATTTGTATACTTTTTTTCCTCTCATAGGAATAATAATTAATTATTCTATAAATAGTCACCTTGTGGTTGACGACTTGGATGATATATCTGAAGATCAAATGGCTGAGCACTTGTTTTTTGTATTACACTGACATTTTGGCCAGTCCATTTATTGGCTTTTGCAAGTGTATTGGTGCGCCAATCTGTCCAATATACTTCACTCCCATACAAAGAAACAGCAAAAGGGTGAGAAAGATATTCATGACCCCGTATAATCTCTATCATGCTGGTTCCATCATATAACGCAGAATAAATGGCATCCGATCTACAAGATAACCCCAAATTTAAGATTACATAAAAATAAAATAAAAATCACACAACCATTGTGACATTGGTGCAAAATGTATAAAAACCTTACTCTCACATACTGGTAAGACCAAAAAATGTTTACAGTGCGATCATTAATTTCAGAGATGATTTAGTCACATTATTAATTTAACTAGGGATGTGAAATACTGGTTTGCTTGTATACTGTTTTTAAATTCAAATTTACCTCCATGCTGTGAAAATACAGCAGGAAAATCAGTTTCCATTCAGATGAACTGACAGAAAAAATAGTGAAATAGCTTGGGTCTTCCACGTGTAAGTGTCAGGGAGGACAAATGGGTGACTGCTCTCTAAGGCACAAGGAGCCAGGAGCCATGGATGATACCACAGCTGGCAGGGCAGAAGCTTCACTATCCAGGGCCACATCCCACTGCTTCTAAGTGAGGTGAGCTGGGCAGGCCCCAGGGCTGGCAGCCAGGTTCAACCAAGAGTCCAAATCACCAGAAAAGTTTGTGGTGATGAGACAGGGTCAGACCAGGAAGCCACTCTGTGGGTTGGGGTCGGGACCAACAGGGCCCCTTGCCAGGCAGTGCTGTGGCTGGGCTGCAGACTGGTGCTCCAGTGGTGTCACCTGGGCAGGGGCCGAGCTCCAGGGCTGCGCTGAAATGGGCTCCTGGGACCATGGGCAGGATGTCTGGAGGGAGGTCCCTGAGAAGCCTGGTAAGGGCCATTAAGGTCTGCTGGTACAGACCATGAAGAAATTATGTAAAATAGCAATGCAATTGAAAACACGTACATAATGTACATTTGCACAGAAGACTGTCTACGTACAAAATGTACATAACTACATTCCACTTACAATGTAGTTCATATTTTTGTATGCAAGAATGAGGATTTATAAACAGATAATAAGAATACTATTATCACTTCACCTGGCATCTGTCCATACTATTCTTTTTTCAAAGTGATCTACAGTAAGGCCATTAGGCCAGGCTCCAGTATCCATATCTTTATATATGATCTTCCTTTCTGCTCCGCTCATGGAAGCAGATTCAATGCGAGGAAAGTTTGCATCCCAGTCTGTCCAAAACAGAATTCTGGTGAGAGGAAACGGGAAGAAAAGAGATATAAGAAAATATTAAAGCATGCAGAATAATTTCGAATGGTTCAATAAGACAATAGTTGGAAAAAAAGTTCAAACATTCACGTGTTTTAAATGAAAGGAATAAACATATGTATTTGGGCAACTATATAAATTCCTTGAAGTAACAGGGTAACATGTAGTTAATATTTCATTATTAACATTAGAGCAATCATGAAACTCAAAAAGTTTTTAAAAAACTAGAAGTTCAATAGCGTTCCCTTTTTCATGTCCGTTAATACAAGTAACAGCTTGTCTTGTCTTCCTTCTATAATTAGAAACCCAGCTCATTAAAAAAATGATAATGAGAGCCTTTGAAAGCGATCCACAGATGAAGAGGATGGGAAGGGGAGAAAGGGAAGAAAGGTAATTTGAGGTAGCAGGTATTAAGGAACATGATAAACTAGAGATTTCCATTTATTATTAAGAGTGTTCCAATGAAGACCCCTAGATTTTGGTATGTTACTAAGAAATTTTATACAGACTAGTCTTGCTAAGAAAACTGAAAATACATGTTCTATGGTAGGCTCTCTCAGTTATGTACTATCTCCGATTTTTTTGCAGTAAGGAGAGCTTTCACCTGTATAACCAAAGAAGTTTCTTGTTAAATAACAGCAGCAGTGTCACCAAAAGGCCAAAAATACACTCTAATTGTTCTTAGCTTATGAAGTTTTCAACAACACTTTTTTTTTTTTGTTAAAGGAAAAGAATACCTTTGGTATGAAAACTTTTACTTAGTTGTAAAGGGCTAACTGCAGAGAGTCAGACTATTACAAAACTTTTGACAAATAACATCAGACAGCTTCAGTCCTGAACATATATTCTAATAAGGCCTCTCCATCTAATGCCTGTGAACAACAGTAGATGCTACATTTCTATCACAAGGCATAAGGGTATAAAAAGCCCCGTCTTCCTACCAAACTCCATTTCTAACTCTCTCCCTGGGTGAGGGCGTCTGCTCCGTGTGCGCACTGTCTGTATAGACAGCTGTTGCCAGCGGCTGGAGCCAGATGACAACTCACAGGGCCTGTACGTCCAGGGTGCCAGCAGCTGGAGCGAGTGAGGGTGTGCATGTCAGTGTGCGATCGCTGGCAAAGGTGAAGCCAGACCGGTGAGTGGGTTAAATGGATGGGAGACAGATGTATGCCTGCGTCTCTGGGAGCGAGGCACCTGGGGGAGTTGGCTACTAGAGGGACCAGGGGGGCCAGGCTAACTGGCAGAGAGACCATGAGGTCTGGCTCCTGACTGAGAGACATTTACATGTGTGTGTGGCAGCTGGGGACAGCGAGGATCCAGGGCTAGCTACCGGGTAGGACTGCGTGCCCCTGCCCAGCTACAGCAGTGTGTGGGATGGGATGCTCACCAGCAGCTGGTGTGGGGCTGCAGCCTCGGGGGCTCGTACGTCCTGGAGCCCGCAGTTGGGCAGCCCAGCGATCCCGGGGCCAGTCACTGGGTAGACTGACGTTTAAACCCAGCTACTGGAAGAATCCACAGTATACGTACATATATATTTCCCACTAAAAGACCTTCATCCTTAACAGAGAGGTTAACAGGATGAGACCATTGGTGCTGTTTGTTCGTCTCAGTGCTGAGAATTTCTGCCTGGGTAGACCTTTGTGGGCAGTCACGTATATACATTTATGTATGTTGTATATGTGCATCTGTGTGTGCATCTGTGAATACACGCTCAGCCTCACTGCAGGTTGGAATCAAAGGCTTGGAGCTATGGCAGCCTCACCTCCATTGGGATACAGGATTTGTGCAATCCTAACACAACCATCTACTTTGAAACATCAGTGTTTGTTTATTCATATTTATTTCTGAAAACACTGAAGAGCTGTTCCCATCTACGTTCAAAGATTTTATTCTTTCCTTACTTCTAACAAAATGTAGCACACAATTGCTTCTAGCTTTTCAAAAGGCAGATTAAACCTTCAGTTTCAGGAAGAGTGGTGATTTGATTTTTTTTTTTTCCCTCCAAACCATTTAATTTGAACAACTTATCTGCCAATTCTTCTGCCAACAGGGTGCCTCTTTTTAAAGATCTCTATAGATAAGCGATGCACTCTGTAAATAAGCTTTCTAGCATCTGAATTGAGAGGGCAGGGTCTTTACTCATTAAAGCATGTACTTCCCAATTCAGAATTTTAGGTCCCAGAGGGACCCCAGGTCCCAGAATCTGGGACCTTTATCTACTTTTATTTTTATGTCCACAGCAGTGTTTCTGAAATAAATATTCAGTGAAGACACATGGTAGACCATAGCAGGTTCCTAAAGAAACTCATTGTAATTTGTTGTGGTTTCCCGCCCTCGACCCTCCGCAACCCCCCCGCCCCGAAAAGAACAATAATTATGAGAAGAGGATGTAGCTATTGATCGTTACCTTTTGGTCACTCTAAGAGGATCCAGCTACACACAATACTGGGTAATGAGGTTTCTGTAACGAGTTTGCAATTTCATATAGCCTCAAAACACTGCTCTAACTCCAAGAATCGTAAAATTTTTGTAGTAGTAGACTGAACTTCAATACAGAATCAGAACCAACACCTAGCTCAACAGGGAGTTAAGGGTTCCATGAACAGTTTTACTTCCCTTCCACTAAAGTCTATTGACTTAAATTTTAATATAAGTGGTGTGTATGGGTCATTTTTGCTCTGCCAAAAAAATGAGAGGCTAATTTTAAAAGGAAGCAAAAATATCCTAAGCAAAGTTTTAATGTTAGTGGGGTTTTTTTACTATGAAGATTTTAAAATGGAATTGTGAAATACATTTATATGTTTGATGATTGCCAAAATTACACTTTATGGGAAAACAGTTTTTATTGTGTTAGGATATTACCAAAATGAGGCAATATTTTAATTTAAGCTGGTTTTTAAACACCCAATTTTGGCCTGTTCTAATTAATATTTTGTTTGCTATTATGAAAACATTCTAATATTTATTAGAAACATTTAATTATGACAGGCATTAGATAAAATACATATTTATGGTAGTAGGCTCAATCTACTACACTCAGTTGCTTATGACTAATAATACTCCAGTTTATAGAATATCCCTTATGAATAGGTAGAAAAAATACTGACAGAAGTTGGCAAGCATTATCTCCACTTTAAAAATGGAGAACCAAACACAAAAGGTGGGATTTACCTCAGTCAACTTTTAGTCTTTCAGTAACATCTAAGCTATACTTTTACAGTCCCACCAAAAAAAAAAAAAAAAAAAAAAATCAATCTCTAAGTGAGATGAATCACCTTGGCAAAACCTTCCATTAACCACACAGGAAGGTTAGACCAAAGGCTTCATTACTATCATCCACATTAAAAAACTAAATGAAACAATCACATAGCAAGGGAAGTAATTTGCCAACAAATACACCGCTGTATCTCCTGACTTACCTGTTCTTAACCCTTTTCATTGGGGCAAAACACACTAATAATGGATTGTATTTCACTCAAAATATACTTTCAAGAACTATTAAAGACAAATTAGGAACCATAACTCACAGCAAAAAAGGAAATCAAATAATCTCACACTTAAACCTCTGTCTTTAAAATACTTTGCAACACGAAAAAGTAATCTTTTTCTAATTACCCATATCTGGGATCCAAAGCAATAGCCCTTGGATGTTCCATAGCTCCTGCTATTAACGTTGTTCTCAAAGTGCCATCTAGTTTTGCTACTTCAATTTGGTCCAAATTGCTGTCTATCCAGTATATGTTTCCTGCAATCCAATCTACAGTAAGACCTTCAGGTGTGGCCAGGCCATGTTGTACTACCACCTCAATGGCACTAACACCTTAAAAAAAAGAAAGGGCGGGGGGGAAGAGAGAGAGAGTCTTAAAGAACTAATACAGAGTCTGATATAGTGAACATGGACATACAAGTCTATCATATGCTCTTGGAGTGAATTCTTGATTAATCTGATGGATGCTAATACTTTGTTCCACGTGACATTTTTTCTTTACAAATGCGATAGACTGCTGTAAATAAGTACACTTTGGGCAATATACAAATAAACTTCATTCCATAGTAATAGAAATTTTTAGTTCTCTGATGCTTTAGTAAGTAAAGCTCTGAAACTTTCAATAAAGGTCAGAGATCACATGCAGAGTAACACAGGAGACGTACATGTGCCCTATTACCAGGGACCTCTTTTGCAGCATCTGTGAAGGACATGCTCATGCTTCACCTCCCAGTGCCTAGACATACTAGACAAAACTCATGCAGCTCTACTTCAGTTCTTTCTCAATCCGAAAAAGAGAAAACTGAAACATCGTGATGAAGACAGAAATGGCAGGGAGAACCCTGTTTGGACAACACATTTTGAAAATCTCTACAATAAATAGCCTTACTTTGTTCCTTCGAATTCACATGCACAATTCATACTGTCACTGTCTACTAACAGCTCTTCCCTACCAAATACTTCCCCTGGAGGGTCTCAAAATTTTTCACACAAATGGCAACTACAGAAGCTCTCTGTTAGCCCTCAGGACTTCCAGGAAGGCACAGAACTTTTTGCAGGTGCAAATCAGTTCTTGACAGCTGCAAGACTGAGGGAGTAATTTTTTCTTTCTTTTTTTTTTTTTTTTTTTTTTAATTAATAGAGCACTTGGGTTTTGGCATAGTGTGATTATAATACAGCGTGACGACAACAGACGACACCTTGCTAGTTTCATACAAACACCACAACCATTAATGAAAAGTAGCAAGTCTTTGGCTGTCTTTATGTGCTTAGCAGTGTAGGGTATTTCTTTCCTGGTCTGGATCTGTGGATATAGAAATACCCACAAATACCATATACTAAGGAGAAGAAAAAAAACCCCAAACCAAAAAACAATATGTATGAATGCATATGTGAAGTTTTACAAAAGGAAGTTAAACTCGCTTATGCCTGTTAGCTCATACAGGAGTGAAAGCACCTGAATATACACTTCAACAAAGAACATTTTCTAGGAACACTTTTGTATATATTATGAGATTATATTGAGTTATAGGACGTAATTATGTCACCAGGGCCAAGAACAAGTCTTTCTGAATGGTATAAAATTATGAAGCAAAATCTTTCACCTAGTGAGAGCAGATAATTTATCAGGTGTCTGATAAATTCTTATACTTTTTTAATAAGGTGAAAGTAAATTACAAAAAATGAAAAAAATCAATATAGCACTCATTGGACTGGAAAGAAATATCAGCTCTTTGCATTTTGCCATAGGCTATAGGAGGAAGAAAATGGCAAGGGAAACTTTTGTAACAAAAAGTCTTTTTCTAGCTCTACATCAAGTACAATCTAGATATACACCTTTTTAAAGGCAGAATGCGATCATAAATTCTGTTTCTGTGAATGGTAGCTCAGTTACGATTTATTAGGTCTAACACCCTGTAACTGCAGTTGTTCTTACTGTTAAGAAATTAAAGATTAAATTCATACCTCCAGTATCAGAGAGCTTGCCTCTGTAAATTTTGTCCTCTACCACATCTGTCCAGTACAGTAAACTCTGACTGAAATGAAAATCAAGTGCTATTGTATTTCTTAAACCGGGAACTAAAAGGCTGTAGTCACGTTTGTGAAGATCAATTTTTCTGATCTCATGTCGAATAGAAAAAATTATGAAAGCCTCAAATGGATCTGGAAGCAGAAGATTATACATTTCAAAAGAATAATAAAGAAGATACTGTTACATATTGCTATAAATGACAAGTGGAATATGAACAATAGAATACTTTATCAGGAGAAACAGATGATTAAAACAATTCATCTTCTGACAAGGAGTCTTTCAAATACGTTTTTGGTCCCACAGACTTCTCACTGCTCCCTTCTAGCATTATCTTTGATCACAACTAGAGATATTAAACATTAAATTTGGGAATATCAAACTCAACTATTGAACTATATTTTGTAGCTTTACCACAAGGAGTCCATAATTAGAGCTTTAAAAAGTCGCATGTTATCAAAATTAAAATCTGTTTTCTCAAAAGTTTCAGAAAAATTAATCCATCAAATTATACATTGTTTCAAATGCCAGTTAGTTGAAACAATTTACTAAAACATATATAATGTACCTTTTGTATATATATAGTGTACCTTGTGTTTTCAGTTGAAGTGCTTTAAAAAAAAAACCTCACCCCAAACTACCAAGCAAGCAAATGAACATTTTACATGCTTATTGTTACACCCCATCAGAAATCCAACTACTGCTGAAGTTCTCCTTCCTTTGTTATTCAATTAGTGCTAGATTATTTGTGCCGGTGAGCTTATATCAAATTATATATAAGTATCTGTAAACGCTCTCTGCATAGGTATGCAACCATACTATAAAATAGATTTTTTTTATTATAGTTCTTACATATTTTAGATTAGGAAGAGTTTTTCAAACAAGTAGCTGTGTTAATAAAACAAACAAGAAAGACAAAAATCCAATTATGTAAACTGTTGAATCAACTCGGTATATCCACTTTAATAAAGGCAGTTTTTCACACCAATCCTTTTCTGTGGGAAAGTAGCTTTTTTTTTTTTTTTTAAATTCTTTCTGTTTTCCATACAATTAAACTTCCATTTTGTATAAAAGACAGATAATTGACAGCTTATGTCAATAGGCAATATTGCATTGTTCTTCTAAAATATTCAAAGAAAAGGTTGCACAAATTATCACCAAATAGAAAGATGCTTATATACCTCTTTTCGAAAAGATTAATTTCATGTTCTTCTCTTGATAACCATTGCACATACAGATTAAATTATCTATGATGTTTTAAGTTAATCAGGTACCTCAGCAGAGCTATGTTTCTGCTCTTGAAGTACTTGTTCATAATCTGGCTTGGACTTTTGAAACGATCCTACTATTTGTTAAAGCAATTAATGACTTTCTGCAAAGGCAATTTTTCAAAGCTCTGTAGTAGTTAAATAATTTAATGAAGAACAGGATCACTGACATTAGTAGCTATTTCACAAGTACCAGTTATCTGAACTTGAGAAACACTTTAATGGCACTTCCCAATTTCTGATAAATTGGCAGCTATTATGCAGGAGACCACAGACTACTGACATACTGCTTTTAGGCAACTCCAATGCATAAGAACACACATGATGGAAACCAGCAGTAGCTTCTTTTATGTTTCTCAGTAATTAACACCACAATGGAAAAAAAGAAACCTAATAAATCTGTGCTATGTTGGATGGGGTTTTTTTCATTCAAAGTGGAGGAAGTCTAGCTTAAGCTACATAACCTTCAGTGCAAATTATCAAGTACTCTCATGACAAGGATTAGAGTTCAATGGGATCTTGACAAATTTAAGGTACAATACTTAAGAATGTAAATCAACAATGAGAAATGGGTAAGCAAATATGTGTAGGCAAAGTAACACCATTTTGTTTATTTGGACGTTTTGGTTTAAATGAGCAGGTCACATGCTGCTTCCCCCCCCCCCCCCCCCCTTTTTTACCCTTTCTGTAACAATGCAAAGATGTAAATTCAGATCCTTAGTTATTGAGGCTGATATACAGTCAAGTCACAGATGTGATACTACATAAAAGAATGATCGACATTGCGACAAACAAGAGGCACTGCATTGCAGTGCAAAATTTCTCTGGAAAGAATTCAGAAAGCAGACAGAAACTAGTTTTACATATGTTCCTCTATGATAAGGCTATTTAAATACAGCCAAATGGATAGCAGTAATTATTGCCTGGTGGTGAGCCAGAGTCCAGCCACCACTCTGCTATACATAATGTAGAAATCAATCACCGTAGCCTGGATGACTGGATGTGGTGGGTTGACCCTGGCTGGACACCAGGTGGCTACCAAAGCTGCTCTATCACTCCCCGGCCTCAGCTGGACAGGGGAGAGAAAATATAACAAAAGGCTCGTGGGTCGAGATAAGGGCAGGGAGAGATCATTCACCAATTACTGTCACAGGCAAAACAGACTCAACTTGGGGAAATTAGTTTAATTTATTACCAATCAAATCACAGTAAGGTAATGAGCAAATAAAAACTAAATCTTAAAACACCTTCCACATCTTGGAGCCGGCTGGCATTGACTTTATCGGACATAGGGGAAGCTTCTAGCAGCTTCTCACAGAAGCTACCCCTGTAGCCCCCTGCTACCAAAACCTTGCCATGCAAACCTAATACACTGGAGTAGTCTAGAATTTTACTTATTACTGCCTGATCCCCCTATTATTGTGTGTGTAGTAAGTATCACATTTCAAGGATAATCAGCTGCATAAAATTGAGTATATAACTGATGGGATACCAGATCTGTAGGAAAGAATCTAGAAAATTAGATCAACAATGGCACGGCACTATAAATAAAGTCAACTCAAGGTTTGCACTTGAAATAAATATGATACAACCCTTCCACTCCCTCATCCTAAGCTTGGTGAAGACAGTCTACAATACTGTACCCTGTTCTGAGCACGGCTCCTAAAGAAGAATGTGAATCAACTCCAGGAATGCAAGAGGAAATCAGCAAGTGTTGTAAGAGGTCTAGAAAGTATGGCCTGAAAGGAAAGAATGAACAAACTGGAATTGTTTAGTTTAAAAAACAATGGAATAAGATGATGAGTGGAAGCACGTAAAATTCTCCAACGACATAAAAGGCCGATGAATTGAAAATGGGAAAAATCTTGTTTTCTATATAAATAACAAGTAGACCAAGGATTAAAGGCTTAAACTGAAGCAGGAAGACTCAGACTAGAAAAAAAAAAAAATCTTAAGGAGAGTGAGGCACTGAAACATCTCACCCCGGGAAACTTGGGGTTCACCACTGAAGGTGTCTTGAAGGTCTTTGAAAGCAGATAAACAACAGCAGTATTAGATAGCGTTTGATCTTCCTTCCAACCTTATCATTCAATGACTGTATAAAATGAGCCATATTATAGTGAATTAGAATTTTCAGACTGAATCAAATCAATTTTATTTAAGGTTATGCTTCCATCACTGTATAAAACAAAAATTTGATGTTATTTTCCCACTTGATTCCTCTTCTAGAAATTGAGAGCAAATACTTTTTATTTTACCAATTGATGAGTATTTTCATAAAATCTCACCTTAATTCAATGTAATGGTTATTGATTCCAATCTTTAAAGCTTTTTTTAAAGAAAAGTAATTGATAACAATTTATTACAGAAAAATTATACATTTCTGTACCTTCTGATTTCATGACTGCACCAAGCTTTCTTACCATATAGGTTAAGTATATAAAATATATGATACAAACAAAGCATGAACTGCATTAACAGTTGTAAGAAAAAATTCTGATAGAAGAAAACTGCCTAAACAACACACTCAAAAAAGACTGTATAGAAAGAATAATGCTTCACCTTTTCCAGTGGTTTTAATTTAAAATTCTTTCTTGGGAAAAATGCCAACTGAAGCTTACTCTAACAACAGTAGCACAGCAAGCAACCTACACTGTGCTTTTATGAAATTTACCTCAAAGGAAAATGATAAGTTCATGAAGAGTCTGAAAAAAAACTTCATTAAAAGTTTGACATTGCTTAGAGAGGATTGGACCATACTACTATTTTTTTTTTTTATTTCCCCTCCATTTTAGTATTGAAAGCTATCTGGAAATTATAACAAAATTGAATTTAAACCCAGCTGAAACATATCAAACATACAGACACATCATCCTCTTTTCCAAATATATATATATATATCTCTAGCAATATAACAGAGGTCCCACAGCTTAGAAAAGGTTGACAGTCATTTTTTAACTAAATCCATACTAAGTTAAGTGCTTCTGAGTTCATCTAACTTTTGTTATACCAAATTCTGAAACGCTGAACATAAACATGAAATTTAAATATCTTTCAAGAACATTTTTTTTTCTGTATGCTTATTATCACCTAAAGTGCAATATATCAGCACAACTTACTTTGAAATGTGTTCCAAGAGAAACTAGAGAGAAGAGTATGAAAATATATAATTTATATTGACTTTCTATCTGAATAATGGAGCTCTGTAGCACACTTTTAGTTCAATCAATACAAATTTAAACGTGAATGAAACATTTAGTCTTTGGGAAGTCAGTAATGTAACAGTACACATGCCAGAACAGCAAAAAGCAAACTAGATGAAAACAAGAGATATGGAAAGTGAAGAAACTCTGAAAGAGAAAAACACAACACTTAAAACCTTCAAGAAATGAAGAGAACATAAGCAGAAATAAGGAAAAACAGGGGAAACTAAGAGAAAGACATTGAAAGAGACACTGAAAGAGAAACTAAATAGAAAAGAACTGCTCAGTTCACACCATTTATTTCTATATACTCTATTATTCCATAACTCATTATATTTCTCTGGTAATTCATTAGATTCCTCTGACAAACACACTTTTTGATTCTGATATGCCATCCAAAAAATAGTAATAATAAAAAAATCACATACATCACTGCATTTTCAGCATTCATATTCCCATTAGATTTCTGACGGACTCTCAAGTAAATGTTTTTACAATATTTTGAAAATGTGAAGTGCTGCATACTAACTTTACACGTTATTGCTGTGTCTTAGTGAAATGTTTGACTGTATATAGGAAAGTGCTATTTTAGATAGCAAAAAATGTTGCTAAGGGCAAGGTAATAATTTTTTTCTGAATAATTTTTTTGTCCTGGAAAAAGGATTATTAGTAACTGCTCTAATATAATACGCATCTACTCCCAGTTCAAGACATTTTAATCACTATGGCTATTCTAAGAATTACTTTATACCAACTGGTATTATTGAAGAAGTAGTTTGGCATTTGGGGGACGGTTTTATCTTTGCAAGATTACTTTGAAATCTACCTGTTATAGTATTATATGAAAGCCTTTTTCTTTATTTTATGTTCATTTAAGATCTCATGCACAGAGACATAAATAGTATTGACATTTCGAGGCTAACAGATTCACAAATGAGACCAAAATTGTGCTCACTTTACTAAAATGCTGCTCACACAGTGAACAATAAAGTATCAGAGGATCTGTCCTTCACAGTATTTATCATGCCTTTCGAATGAAAAACTGAAGGGGCCAAGATTATTAGTGACTATAAAAGCATATGTCATATTTAATATGGAATAATTTTATTGCAGCTTTAATGACATTAGGACAGTATTTACAGTTTGTAAAGAAAGGTATTATTTTTCTTTATACCAGCTGACATCACTGGTCTCAGATCATATATTTAATATTACATTCGTGAGAAAATCTGTAAAAATGAATTTGTAACTTCAGATTCTCACCAACATCAGTAAACATTAAGCAGAAATATGTCATGGGCTTAAGAAAAACTGAGAAACCATAGTCTCACTTTTCTTACTTTTCAGCACAAGTGAGTATATTTCACCTTGGGGCTTTTTCCCTTAGCTTCCAAATACTGGTCGTTTCTGTTTGCTTTAATTTAAAGTTTGTTTCAAGCTTTCCTCCACCAAGTTACTAACACTGTCTTTAAATGCTTTTAATTTCTGTAACCCAGTAAGAATGCACTTTTTGAATTATTGGGAATGCCCATATAAAACAAATTAGATTGATCAAAAGTCAATGAGAATAAGACTAAAGCAGTGTCATAGAATAAGAACTTTAACAGCAATAAAATTAAGTTCAGATATACAGAACCACAGTAATATGCCAGTGAAGCATGATTTGAGAGTCTACTATCAGCATAGCTCAGTAACGTCAACAACATACGTTCCTGATCTCATACTGTAGTAGTAACTATTTACATAGAATAGTAACAATTATGGAGACACAAAGATTCAATATGGAAATAATGCTGGAATTTACAACAACTGTTATTCCAGCCTGATGAATATAAACCACATTCTTAATGAATTTAAAAAATAGCTCAAATGCAAGACGTTTAATTTAAGAGAACATCCATGACATAAAACTAAATTTTAATTATTCATTGTTTTGGCAAAGAGAAACATTACTTTTATTACATGCAATAGATATTTTGGCCATAATTAAATTATGGGCTTTGTTACTACTGTAAACAAAGTTCTAAAATGTTTTGTAAATTAGCTCAAACTTTGTCAAAGCAGAAGGATTAGAATTTGCCTTTTCTGATATATGGACCATTAAGTTGGCTGCTAGCTACTAAATTATTTCAGGTGATTAGCAATAGGAAACTTGGGCTTTTATTTCTAGCTTACTGATTCAGATTTTTTTCATGTGATTCATCTGAGGAAATTCTGAGTATCTGGAATAAATCAAGAATATCTTAATCATGGTATCTATTGGATTATGAAATATCCATATATATGATAGACAGTTTGGGAGATATTTCTACTCAGAATTGATAAGATACTATCAAAGAATAAAGATAGTAAAGAATAAAAATATCAAAGAATCCTAAACTGAAATTTTGAAAATCTAGACAGCAAAATCAATGCTATTTTTAACTCCCTACGGGGGGGTAAAGATGTGATGACAGTTTATATTGCATATATTTTGTATTTCATACACATATTCACACTGCACTTGAAAAAGACACCCCTAACACAGTTTCTAAATCATGCTTCAGTACATATCAATAGTGAACAATGAGGGGAATGCATTACACTCTCCTGTTTTGGCTTATGTTGGTTTTCTTCTTGATTAGCAAGCTGAACGGGCTTACTGATGTCAAAAAACAAGTACCAGAATGTTGTAGGTGAAAAAATAGCTCAAATTGTGAACACTAACAGGCAGTAGATAATTGACATTGCACGCATGTTCAAAATTAAACTTCTGAACTCTCAAGTTATACTGATCAATATCATGATGTCACAGATTGATCCATTTCTTCAAAATACATAGTAAATCCCCCATATTCCATAAATATATATACATACACACTTACATATATATATCCCCTGCATATTAAATATACATGAAAAACTGCATAAAACTTCAAACAACTTAGAAATTATTTGGTATTAACATTCTTAGAAAGTCTTATAAGCAACGAACTAGTATTTCAATACCCCTTCATCCTGCATCAAGAACAGAGACAGCTTTAATAAATTCTCCAGATTGCTATCAGCCCCACATTTGGATAATCCAAGCCTATATTTCTTATTAAAAAAAAAGAAATAACCTCTCATTAAATGGACATAACAGCTATTAACATCCGGAATATTGAAGATACACTGAATTTCAACTTACCAGTACTAATGCAATTTTCTCCATCCTTACTGAGCTTCCAGCCTTCGTAACATGAGCACTTGACAGTATTTTTATGCTGTTCACATACTTGACTACACTTAAGGTGCTTGGTACAGTAATCCATAATCTCACAAGTTTTGTTGTCTATACTAAGACTGAATCCTGCAGGGCAGGAGCATACAATTCTTCCTCCAGGAACCACAGAACACTGATGGCTACATCCACCATTGTTAAGTGAACATTCATCTGAAATAACATGGGAAAAAAACCCAAAACATTAAGGGCTGTAAAGGCTGTCAGTTATATTGCATATTCTTAAAGTCACCAGGTCAACCAAAACACATAAAAGACCTCTAAGAAGCGCAAACTGAATTTTACATTTGTTAAACAGCTTTCTATGTTTATTTTTATCTAATTTGTAAGTATTCAGCATGGCAGCTTTACGGCAATCTTTCAGGATTTTAGAATGGCAGATGTACAATGTATATACATTTTTACAGACTTTCATGCATATTATTTCATTCACTTAAGAATTAAAGAGTGTTCATCCGGAGCCAGTCCAAAGACCATTATGGGTCAACCACCTTCAATGGCAACCAAAAGCTGATGCACAGAGAAATAAGCATACTTTCCCAAATACTTCCCTTGCCCCCAGCCACTTGAGCTTGTGGGAAGAAGGCTCCAACTCTTAGTCTATGTATCTATATCCCAAGCAACTTGTCAAAGAAACATGTACAAATAAGATTTAAAAACCTGGATTTCTTTCTCCTCCATTTCCAGTAACAGCTACTAGAGAATACTACTTCTGCATCCTCTGTGTCAATAGTCTCACGTTATATTCTGCAAGTAACTGATGATTTTCAAAGCTCTGCTAAATGGATTGAAGGTGATTCGTGAAACCTTTAAAGCATCTGAATTAAAAGCATGATAGTTGTGTCTCTGAGAAATTCTGTGACCTCTGAAGCAAAAAAGCATAGAACTACTTACCTCATAGTACTACTGATATCCAGGGAACCAACGGGAGGGCCAAACTGGTCCATTGTTACACTGGAAACCAGGCTTCACCTTTATTTTTTAATCTATTTGTGTCGTTTAGTTATTTTGTTTGATTCTAACAAGTCTCTGAAAGCCTTGCTCACTCGTGATAAGATGTATAAAACACAACAGTTTTCTACAGAACTATTTCTTTCCCACTTAAAAAAAAAAAAAAAGCCCCTCTTCTAACAGTCCTTCATTCAGATTTCAAGTTTGGTTTTTTGTGTGGTATTTTTATCATGACAAAAAAGGGATCAAGCTCCTTAATGTGTCTAACATGCAAATGTGTTGCCCAACATCCCATATTTGTCCTTCAGTTTATGCTTAGGTATGTTTTAAAACTAAATAATTAACAACTGCTGAAATACTTGTTGACTAATAACACACCATATAAAAGTTGTAACAACCGTTAAAAATCAAGCTTGGCCCTACACAGTATCCAACAGGATACAGGTGTCATAAATAGGCTACTACTAGTAGGAAGATAATTGTCCAAACACAGGAATAGCACAGAAATAATATAAATGACCTTACGCTATAATTTCTTTCACCTGGAGTCTAGACAGCATGGGATTCATATGTAGCTCTCAGAGGATTTCGGTCTGAACATATTCCAGAGGAACACTGAATTTAAGGTCCCCTCTGTTGCAGACCATCAGAGCAGGACAGTGTAAAGATCTCTTTGCTATATCCTGCAGCAGCTGTTGCCCAGCCAGTGAACTCTTTCTCCTATGCTAAAGCAATTCAGGTGACTCAGCACAGCCCAGTGCAGGGTGTCCTAGTAAAGATAGATCCTAGAGGGTGAAAATGCTTGTAAACATCTCCAAATGCTTTGTAACAGAATGCTGGAGATTGTAAAACATTTTATGCAAAGTAAGGTCAGTGGGGAGAGGTAAATTGTAGATATAATAAAAAAGAATTATAAAATTTACCTAAATTTTTCCTACAAACTATGTTTCACTTCTTATCCCTAAACCATCACTATAGTACAATACTACTGCTATAGATTCTTTTAAAATCTGTTCATTTTATCTTTGCATATATCTTATAATAATTCAGTTAGGTTATCTGTTATACTTCTGTCAGATTTATAAATTTGTAAAATTATTTTTGTACATTTTTTTCCAAATACTGAATACAATTTTGCTGAGATAACCTACATTATCTGACGTGCCATGAAATTCTTTCAACACCACCGTCAGGGAAACATGTTAACTCCGCCTAGTCATTCCAATGCCTTCATGAACTCCTACACAGCTACTGACAGGATTCTATCAAATCAAGCTTCTGCAGTTTGAGAGAACTGCAAATTAGCTTAAATCCTTTCATATATACCAGAGCCTTTTAAATTATTTACCTCCAGGAGTATTTTAAGGGGTTAGGAAATGAAAGACTTACCTAAGGAACTATGTTATCCCTTACTTGAAGAAAACTAATACTTCAAGCACAAAACCAGTATGATTTAAATTAAATAAAAATCCTCACATAGGCTACCATGATAAAATCTCAGTAAGATTAACATGAGAACTGTTTCTTCCGACAGTAAGTATTGTGACAAACAATATCAAGAATAATCAGGAAAACGTGTCTAAAAAGTACCACAAAGATCGCCTTCATCAGATCCATCAGGACAATCTCTTCTCCCATTGCAGAGCTTCTCAGGCTGTAGGCAGATGGAGGTATCATTAGCACAAGGGTATTTTGGTGGTCCACACGTATAGCCCTCGCAATTATCCTCATCAGACTGATCCTCACAATCAATATCGCCATCACATAGCCACGCTTTGCTAATGCATCTCCCTTGGAGAAAAGAGACAATAAACACAGGAAATCAGACTGGAAGCAAACTTTAGAAAAAACCTTCAGTAACATTACACAGATTTTTTTTTTTTTTTTAATTATGCTTTTCTATTAATAGTACTTTCCTCCTAGAAAGAAACCAACTTGTACTTATACTCTGAAGCATCATCCACATCAGTGTTGACAGTCTAATTTTCCAAACAACATCAATCCTAATTATTTCTATGCTGAACAGAACTGCATACAGGCAGGACACATCCTCATAATCTGTTAAATATACCAAATTATAGTAAAATGCTTTAACTTTTTTTTTTTAATTTCTGCTTTTCTTCATCTCTCTTCCTTTATCTTCTACTCCAACAGCCTTCCATAGGAGCAATGTTTCAATATATGACTTTATATTAGCATGGGTTTGAGAAACAAAAATCTTTCTAGGAAGTATACACAATACATTCACAGATTATGTCAGATAAATGATCAGCTTTTAGACAAAATAACTACAGCAGATGAAATTTCTTCCTGATTTCAGTTTTATCAAACCAGGCTTCAGGTCATTTTCTTCACTCCTCAAACGGGGAAAACCCATCAATGTTTAGAGATGCAAGACAGTCTCTTGACTGAGAAAGCGTTTATGATCTTTAAAAAATATACAGGTATTAAATTAGAATCACCCAAGCCAGGGATTTTAACAGGTGAAAAATAACCGAGATTGTGAATGCCACCACTTACAGGTGTGCGTGTGTACGTATGCTCCTGTCCCAAACTATTCTTCAACTCTCAAGCATAAACTTGTGACTTGCCAGCTACAACGACTAGGGGCTAGTTGTAAATTTTGATAACACCTGGACTGAACAGAAGTGGCATGTACTTTATTCTCCAATTAATAAAGACACAATGTCTCTGATGAGTCACCATCCCTGGAGGTATTTCAAAGACGTGCAGATGTGGCACTTAGGGACATGGTTAAGTGGTGGACTTGGCAATGTTAGGTTTACAGTTGGAGTTGATGATCTTAAAGGTCTTTTCCAACCTAAATAATTCTATGATTCGATTCTATGATTCTAACAGGTAGAACCACTGGTTAGGAAGCTGATCTTGCGCTGTGTTTCTGCCTATAAACTATTTAGGTAGAGAAAATCAGGCTGGAATGGGAAGGAAGATCCTGGAAAAGTGTGGACACATTGACAGCAATGCTAGTGGATGCCCAGGGACTGGCTGGTTATGCCTGGGACTGGTGACTGCAAACTGTTGCACAGCGTGAACTGACATGACTTTCTGCCCAACCTTCCCAGTTTAGCAGCAATCTTCCCAATAGAAAATTGAGACTGATTATGACTTTGTGGAGGAAGTAAGAGAGTGAGTGTGTGAAATATTCAACTAGGGTAAAACTCTAATCTCCTTGGTTCTTTAATACGTATCAGTGCCAAATTCACTACAGACTGTCTTTTACTCTATTGCCCATGACACAGTTCAATATAAAACCACCTCAAAACAGATTCTGTACCGCTGTCCACACAATGTACCAACTGTCCCTAACTGTAACTCTACTGTCTGCCATAATACAGTAGCAGATTTCAATTTCCTTTAAAGGAAATATTTGCTTAAGATTAGCATAATGGTTTTCACTTGATATTTTAGTCTTTTAATGGGAAGGATGCCGTCGTCCTCACAGAATGACAATGGGATGAAATACAGTGAAACAACAACAATGAAAAAAATATGTTTCTGTAGCATCTACCAAGGCAAATGTGAGACCGCTTTCACTTTTGGTGAAGAAAAGCAAGAAGGATCATACTACAGTGAGTGTGGTTTCAAACAACAGAACACAATTTTAACAGTGCAAAATCACCTGGAAAACTTAAACAGGTGTCAGTTAGAATGAAAAGCTTTCATCATTTTCTATAATGGTCAAAGTCCCAAATATCCTACACTGAAAAGACAGAATTGCACAGACACAAGAAAACAAAGTTGCATGTATGATATGTATGCAGTTTATCCTTACATGCAATCACAAGTGTTTAAAAAAGAGTGTCCATATTCATTATTAACTTGAAATGCTCATTGATTTTATATATTATTATAACACAGCAGTAGAATGAAAGCTAATGAAAAACACCATTAACCAGATCCCAGAGTAAATCGACATTGCTTCCAGTAGAGCTCCTAATCTGTTTTTTAATCTTTTATACATACAAATGTTTAGAGAGCAAATCAGTTTTCCTGCCCTTCTGTTACCTTAATGAAGATATATTTTATAATAAAGGATTCATCTTTCACTATGATAGCTATGACATGTCCTTAAGTAGAATATACTTACAAGGAATTAATCTTTGCCAAAATTTTAAAGAGATGGACTTAATGAAGTATTATGACTGTCTTGAAATCATTACTGAAAACTCACTGAAGTATTTTTGCTTTATTGCCTCTTATTGAAATTCACATTTTTGGTTTCCAGGAACCTTTTTAGTAAAATTCCATCACAAATTAATTGCCTCAATGGATATATCACTTCCTTTCCATAGCTCTTTTGTGTAATACAGAAGAAATACGTGTGAAGTAGTGAATCAGAAGTTCTGAAGCAACAAGTATGTGGGAAAGCCAGATCCAAATGCTTCTCCAACATTTTTTATTTCCTACAAATACTAGCAAGTACAACAGAATTAACGTTTTATATACTGTTCAGTCTTTGTTGGGATACTGAGCCCAGGAAGTTTTTAGACTGATTATATATTCAACTGTAGGAAAACTACTTTGGTGGAGTGTTAATTGCATTCAGTTTCCTCTTAGAGTTACTTCTTACTGCCTAAAGCTGTAATGCCTTCCTCACCTATAGAATGGACTCAATCTCATTCCTATCAAAATGAAAGAATGTTCTAATCTGACATATTTAACAAAATGTCGTGATGGTCAATGATCTTGCTTGTCTTGTAGAACAAACCTGAGACTTAGACTGAACTACTTTGTTTCAAGAACATGGTCATTTCTGGTATTTAAAAGCTTTTAGTAGAAAGCAGATATTTATAAATGTCTCCTGGATGAGACAGAATAAAAAATTTCAGGGCCTAAAGAAGACAGCTGTTACCACAGAAAACAATGGTAACATGAACTGAAGATAAAAACGGTATTGGAACAACATATATCGTTTTCTAGTTTACTTGCTGTGGTGGTTCCTTTTTATTTAAATTTTTAATGTCAACTGAATCCACCGCTCCAGTCAGAAATTTCATCATTCTGAACCATCATTATGTTCAAAAAGGTTATTAAAGTCATTGTACAAGATGTGCAGCTCTAAAGATCTAAAAGTGAGAGACGAGACGGAACAGGCAGGGAACAAGTGGAAGCAATGCTGATAAAGCCACCTTATGACAGATATCCTTTCCACCCACCCTTTGAACTCTTCCAGGCTTCCCATTCTTATGTTCTTACTATACCTTCTTCTCTTCCAAAACTCCTCTCATGCCGTATGTCTCCACAGTAACCCTTTCTCCTCATCAGCCCTCACACAATTCTTTCTCAAAACCCCTTCCTTCCCAGCCTTCCTCAGTATCAACTTCTCCATTCTTCTCTACTCGTCACATACTTGTATCTTGACTTACACTCCCCATCCAGACAGTAGTATTGCTGCGGCTCTCTTCTTCCAGTATCACTGCTATGATCACTCCTTGACTTTATTTCCTCTCTGTGTACATTCCTTATTTTCCATTCCAAAGAAATCCTACTTCTTCCCTCATCTTTTTTTTTCCTCTAATATATTATTAACATGTGAGAAAAAAGAAGTACAAAATAATAGCCCACAGGGTAGCATTAGAAATGGTAAGATATAAAATTAACTGCTTCTTGAAAGAAATACAAAATCAGTAAGTATGACAAATATACAACACAGTTAAGATCTACTGCTTACTAAACTTAAGTATTCACGGCTCTTTTGCATTTGTCTTCACAGAAGTACTTGATTATGATCATTATAGTAATTGGATGATTTTTTAAGTGAGATTGCACAGATTCTGCTCTTGGTCCGGTACTACTAACTGCAAAGTAGGAAGATAGAATAAAAAGGATAGATTTATGTAGTACATAAAACTGAATTGAAATTCATGCCTGTAATAATTTTTGGAGGACAGAATCAGAATTTAAAATAGGAAGTTGGATTTTAGTCTAATCTAAATTAGTCTAGTCTACTTTTAAAAAGTCTAATCTAATTTAAAAGCAGAAAATAACTGGTTAGAATCAGCCCAACAGTAGTCAATCTCAATCACGTAGTTATTGCATCTCATACCCTACTGCTGTGCAAACTCTAGTATATTTTTCATCACACATCACCACAAACAACCGTGTAATGTTCTTGAAAAAATTAGAAACGTCATTCTGAAGTCTGTTAACTCAAGTGCCCTGCAGCATTTTGGCTGACTTTGGATACCGCAGCTCAAGGTCGGACAGTTCCAGTGAGACAAACCAAAATACTAAAGGTTTAAAAATATAAAATAAAAACAGAAGACACGCGAGGGGGGGAAAAAAAAGAAACAAAACAACCAACTTGTTTATTCAGCAAGAAATTCAGTTAAGGAGACGTATGACAGAAGACTTTTAATATTCAAAAGATTTTTATACCGGTGAAAAGCTAAAGACATTCAACTAAGCTTGCAGCAAAGATTCAGATGACTTAATTAGGAAAAAATGTTCAACTGTGAGAGGCAAATTACTAAAAGGCTATCTATATAAGTTATACAATACCCTTTATTGGATAATCTTAAGTGCATATCCGAAAAGGGGCTAGATATGATGGGTTCTTGAGACCACCATTACGCTAAGCAGAAAAATCACGTTTGGCTGAAGGCTGACAAATGCTGTAATTGTAATATGACACACAGGTCTGTGGCATTGTGACAGATTAACCCGAGACAACAAATACTACAGTAAGGAAAGCAGAAAGGGGTCCACAGCTACCATTTACAGCTGTAAAACAAAAAAGTAGTAAGCAAAAAAGGGGGCAGCAACGTTTCACCATTACTGTTCTCACCGTCATTTCCCTCAAAATGTATTGGCTGTTTCGCCTCCCCGCTTACAGACGTTCCTACCCAGACCCATCATATTCTGTATTAGGAAATCAGATGCCACCACCTAGCAATCAATAAGGGGAGAATTAGCTAATTTCTCCTCATCTGAACAATTCTCATAAATGTGGAAGCCAGACAGTATTATTTCTTTAGAATAATCCATAGAGAAAATGATGTTTATTCTGAAACCTGAGAGGATCATGATAGAAACTATTTCTCATAAAACCATTATTAGTCATTTGTCCCACCACATGGAATTAAAATGAAAAGCAGCTAAACAAAAATTTGCTTTTGCTGTTTTCTGTTCTAATGCATTACCAACATGCCTCCTCCAGAAAAGCAGTTTTGCTCCTTCCAGGACTGATGGAAGGAAAATAATGAAAGAAAAAAATTACGGATGAAACTGTCACAACTGATTCCTAAAGTGATGTTTCCACACAAACAAGAAGCATGATTGCATTTTCCTCTAAATCAAAGCCATATACCCTTGAATTTAGCAAATGTTTGATGAAAATAATTTTTTTGCTGCATTTATATGTGGCAGCTAGAGAAGTCACATTTCATCCTTCATCCTGTAAACTGACTGAGATATTGCCTTCCTTGCGCACAACTGTAAACATAGGCAAGTGTGTAATGAGGCAGCGGAGTTTGAGACTTTTTAAGCACCAGGAAAAACACAGCACCAGGAAGAAATATATTTCCTCTCTCAGGGTTTCTATCAGCCTGTTTCAGGGAACAGACCATTCTATTAAAAGTGAATAATCCCTTTTTACCTATTGAAGCTATTTCATTTAACAGCTACTTGTTTTGTAGAAACTTTATCTTTATAGAAACTGTAAGAACATAAAAGGAAATGTTTTGTTTTAGATGAAATTCAATATTCCATGTTTATTTACCTGGACATTATAATTTCTATAAAATCCAAATAGCAGCAAACCTCCAAGCATTTCTAAGACATCCTAAAGTAGTTCACGTATTAAAAATGAACTCTGTTCACACTACAGATTTGAATAAAGTTTCTTACTGTATCCATACACAAATACTTTTGGACAGAGCTCACATAACTAGCCTGCAACATTTATCATGCTTAGCTATAACACAGGCATTAGAATGGGTTCTCCTTTCCTATAATAATTACAGTTGCCTAATGGCAACAATATTACTACTTATTATATCCTGAATTAAATTTTGCTTTTAAAAGTTATTTTACCCCCAATATTTCATTAAGCTTTGAAAGAAATTGTAAAAATATTAATACAATGCTGACATATATTAATTTCTTCCTTAACTGGACTGCCCCTTAAGAAAATGTTCCATCTAAGCATTATTTTGCAAAATATCCTCATATAAAGATTGTCACATTCTTTTCACATTTTTTAATGAAGTATACTTAGCAAAATTTGCTTTTAAACATTCTCAAAGAATGTATTTTTCTTCCAATATTGTGATTTGAATTTCCAGTGCTGCCGTTTTAATTCTTTGAAGTCTTTTAGCTAATTACTTTATACAATTTCAACCAACTTACTTTTAGGGCCAAAGATGTAAAATGGAAGAAAATACGTGGACTTTGAAGTACATTTAAGTACATTGAAGTACAAATGCTACATTTAAGTATTTGGTTTGATGTACTACCATACAGAAGAGTTTCAGCTTTAAGTAATCTCAAACCCCATCCATTTTATATTGTAAATCAAAAAACAGGTTGGGGAAGTATATTAATATTCTTTTCCTGATATGAGTACAATAAGTAACATCACCTCAGTAGTATTAAACATTAAAAGCAGTATTCAAATAGTAGATATGTGATCATATCACACAAATAGACAGACAGACACACACACACGCACAATAAGTGAGAGCAAAACATATCTGCAAGCATATACCTGTACTCTTGCAGGAGAACTTTGTTTTTTCATCACATAGTCGTATAGTTCCATTACAACCTTTTTCATCACTGCCATCTTCACAGTCCTTTTCTCCATCACAGCGCCACAACTCAGGAACACAGTTCCCATCAGGATTGCACTGAAATTCCTTCCCATGGCATCTTCCAGGAGAGGGAGTTTCTTGGAAAAATAAGAATTACATTGAAGAACTTACTCACGTGAGGTTTTTCCATGCCAAGTCTACAATGAGTTAGGATCCCCCTTCCTAATCAAAGCCAAAATCAGAGTGCCCAGGTATAACACTCAAAACTCACTATTGTTTTCTAACTCATCACTCTAACACAAGCTTCACACAAGCTCTTTCTTATCCTGCTCAGTCCCTTCACTCCCCACTCCACCACAGGCTCAAGGTAAATACCAATACTTTTTCTTTTTTGCACAGCTGTCAGACAAGAATGAATTTGGAGATGGAAAGAGGGCCAAGGCTGATGAAGCCTTCCTGGTGCTTCGTAAGCCCTGCTTCTCACCCTCAAGCTACATTCCCTCCTCGTCCTTCATCCTCCTCTTTTTTCCAACAAGGTCCATCTCCTAGTTCACAAAACTTGAAAGGTCACACCTCTGCTCTAACTGACACAAAAGTTCTGGCCCCAACACCTGTTTGGCTTGTGCTATTACAGCACTGGCAGACTAGTTGTAGCCTTTCTGAATTCCACAGCAATGAACTTCAGTTCAGAGCAGCTATAGAATCAGTCTTGAATGTTTCAAAACACAGTAACTATATGATTTTAATTATTCATCACATACTTAATTCTCTAAGTATTTTCTAGATGATGGCCTTTTCAATTCTATCCTTGCCCTCTTTTTCCCAATGTATTACCACTGTATTTCAAAACATACAAATGACAATAACATGTACTTTCAATTAATGATAAACTTACACATTCCTGTTTGTACCAAAAAGCATTATTTGAAAAAATTATTATAGCACTGTCTATAAATATACGATTTATTTTATTAAAAGTTGCCTCATTGCTTTTTTTTTCTAAATAATCTGCATTCTTGCATTCTGTTGTAAATAAAACAGACAAGTTGCTGGACAAGTGTACATCATGTAGCAGAGCATGACACAGAAGATGTATGAACTGACAGTAACTGTAAACCAGTGCTATTTCAGAGACAGTAGTGCAAATCCCAACATAATATGGTATTGTATAAAAAGGTAGAGCGGGACTTTAAGGTCTGAGATGGAGGTAAACAGAGGGGAAAGTGAGTAGTTTAGTTCCAGACCAATTATTTTGATACAGATAAAAAATAATAATAAATTTTGTAAATATATAAAAGTTAAGGACTTTACACTACTCATGCACAGCGTTCTGCTAATTCATCTATTTGAGGTCTGCAGCTAGATTTAGAATATAAACTCATGAAAAAGAACCAATAAAATCGTGTACAATTACTTTGTTGTGGAAAAATCACGATGAGAAAAATATGAGAGAAATATTCCCTCATTCTTATCTGATTATTCTTTATCCTTTACTACAAGCATCCTCCTCTTCTCTCCCCACTCAAATAAATACAATGTTTGGCATTTAAATGGGACTGTAGTTTGTTAAAAAATTTTTATGCTTCAGTAATACTATTGAAAAAAAAAAAAAACAACAACCCAATAATTTGGATCACACAAAAATGAGAGTGTTACTGCATAAAAACCCCAGAAAACATAAATGGCAACTTAAGGAATGCTGCTTACTGTCTCTTTATCCAGGCAGCATGCATCTCTGTAAACGGACAAACATCACGTTTAGCAAAATTCAGTAAAGTAAAACTACAAAACTTATCTCAGTATAACACCCATTTTGTTTTCAAATGCATTCTTCTATGATACACTTCTGTATCATCATATTACACTTGACATATTTTCCATTCCAAACTTTACCAAGGTTAAAAGCATTTTCTCTTTTTCCATTGACTGAAGATGGGTTCTCTGTATTTATAATAAAGTATTCTCTGTGTTTATAAGTATCAAAATGTGAGAAGAAAAGAATAGCTAACCTTCCTTGCTGCAGTTTGTTTTGGTTTCATCACTGAAATCTCCACAGTCATTGTCACCATCACACGCCCAATGACTTGGGATACATCTACCATTATAACATCTGAACTGATCAGCAGAACATGAGTGAACACAGCCTAGTTCATCACTTCCATCACCACAGTCATCATCTGCAAATATTAATTTTATAAATTATTTTAAAAGATAAAAAATCTAAATAAAAGATGTGAGGAGAAAACGATATTTCCAAAAAGACAAGAGGAAAATAACGTGCAGTAAATAAGATAGTATGTCTACTGCCCACAGGCATATGGTAAAATTATTTCTAATGCAAGT
>NW_009193536.1:35571-63766 GCF_000690835.1 Fulmarus glacialis | reverse complement strand
TTGGATAGTCTAACCCCTTACACTTATTCACAGTTACTCAATCACAGACACCAGCAAGCATGAGGAGGCTATAGATTTTCTTCCTTTCTTCAGTTGTGTAACTACACAGGCTTCCAAACACAGTGGTTTTACTTTATTCTCAGTGATTCGTTAAGTTAACTTAGACAGTTAAGTACACACACAAAGAGCTTCATATAAACCAAAATTAAAACCTGATGTTAGAATTTCTTTTCAACAGTATTACAAATGTTGCTTCCATGCACTTGCAACAGTGTAAGTTGGAAAAAGATGGCAGCACATAAATAAGGGTGGAATGTAGTTTCTCATTACTCTAATGTTGTAGTCATTACAACAATCTTAAGGCAATTCCTGTAATTTGAATGTGATTGCCAAGGGAAGGAAAAGATAAATATGTTAGGTAAACACTAAAGGGTCTCCTTGCACAGAATTTCAGTAAGTACACTGTGATAATTTGGGGAATCTGTCCATTTACAGCTATGAATTCCTGACAGCCTCGTAAAATTATAGTAATATCAAATGCTATGGTGGATGAAGAACCAACCCCATGTTATTAGGATTGGCATGACATCACTCCCACATCACAAGCTCTGAGAAAAGATTCATTTGAAGAGCTGTCATTCAAATATGTATTCTTTCAGACAAAAGAAATAACTACATTGTAAAGTCTTACTGGCCCTCCCTTTTGAGGGATGCTATTAATTAAATTAAACTTGCCCATACATAACAAAAAATTAGGTATTTTGGTCACTGCAACTATTTTGTTTTCTAAAAGTAGAAAATATTTTCATAGGCAATAGCTTAGCTTTTTTTTTTTTTTAAATAACGAAAGATTGCATCACACTTCATTCTACAGAATATACTATTTGTAACTTACTATATCCACTGCATCATTCCTTATATGAAGCTCCAATATTGCTGCTTTCTAGGTCAGGTCAGTAATTAAAAATATTGTTATTTATTCTCTGACCACTTACCAGCCAAACCGGCAATATCAGTCTCAGAAGAAAAGAGTGAGTATCAAAGCAATTTTATGTAATATCTACCATACTCATTTCAGATATCGAACACTTGATACTTGCCTGAATCACAGAGCCATTTGCTGCTAATACATCTTCCATTTTTGCATATAAATTGAGTTAGTGGCTCACATGTTGGGAATTCTGTGAAAGTGTTCAAGAAGAAATAAAAACTATTTAATGTATATCCTCTTTAGTAATATTCTTCCACTCTTCTATATGCATAAATTACACAGGTGTATTGTATCAAACATTTGCACCTGCCAGATACTTACTCTGGAGAGGAGAAAAAGGTGAGACACCAAAACGAGAGGATAAAAAGGCTTTTAACTATAAGTATTAGTCCAAACCCTATCCTTCCTCAATACAGACCACTGAAATGCATTATTCTGTGTCATATGACATAGTCCTATATTCCCATCAGACCAGGGCTGTCTTTGCCACTACGCATGCTAATATTTATGACTAATTATAGCTTGATGACTGATACAAACCATATTTTCAACATTTTTATTTACATTTTAAAAGTTCTCCAATTGCAGTAACACTGCCAGTAAAAGATAGGAAATGGAAGACTATAAAATGAGAAGGTTGAGTACCAAGCAAAAGAACAGTCAAGAAATAAAGTTACTGTACACTGACATAATAAAATCCAAAATTAAAATGTCAGTATTTACAATCATTTCCTCCAAGCATTCCAGTAAAATTAGTAAAAAACTGAGACAATATAATTTGTAAAATGACTCATCTATATTACACACAGAGATTTGTTTTTGTAATTGTCTAGTATGTTTCGCATAGAACAACTCGAATTTTTTCAGACTTCTCTTTCTTCTAAAACCAATGACATAGCTAGGTATGTGCATTCATACCATTAACATGTTAAAATTAATTGCGATTATCCTCACCACCACCACCCCCATCTCACGATTCTCGTTCCACCACAGTCTCTCCAAGGATGTTTTGCAGTATCTCCAGTGTTTGCTTCTCATAGCCTCAGCCTCCACCACCATCCACAGCTCCCTCTCACATCCTAGAGGACAGGCACAATACTTCCTCTTATTGTCCCTATGGTCTCCCCAGTACTCCTTTCCTTTCCCTATTTTGCAAAGACATGCACATCCTGTAGCTGATTCACAGCCATCCCTGTGCTGATTGCTCTGCAGACAGACAAAACAAGAAAGGTGCCTCTTGAGCTCACGGTGAGGTCTCTCCACAGTGTGGACACCAATCTCATTTCTCTCTGCTATCCAGCGGCCTTATAAAAGCTCCGGTTCTTTGATACTTCTTTTACCCTTCTGTTACTGAGTGCAAATGGTATGACAATGAACTGATAAACAGATGGACACAAAAAATAACCACAAGTCTTATTTCCTTTAGGAAAGTAGTAGAAAAATAAGGAGGGTCTCTTTTCAAATTGTCTTTGGAGATGTCATGCCTCTTGGTAAGTCTGGTTGTATCTTAAGAAAAAGTGTATGCATTATGATATTGACATCATCTTTCCAGTCCTGCTCATCCCTGCTATACACCAGTATAAGTATGCTTAAGTTCTTGAATCAATAGGAGCCAAAACTTATTCATAGCTGAAGACCAGTGCAGTTAAAAATCAGCGATTTTTAACGGTAACAAAAAGCAAACCATGATTTTACCTTTAATATAAAAACTTGCAAATACAAGAAGAATTTTAAACTGCTTCATAGAAGAAAATATATACCAATAAATAGAATAGCTAAATAAATGCCATTAGTGTGTCCATTAGCCATCAAATTATAAGGCAGAATGAAAAAAAGAAATATTTGACACATTTGCACAACCACAGTGCTCGAGGATAAATAAACAAGATTCTAAACCATGAAACACTATGTAAAGTTTGGCCAAACTGAAAAACAGCAGGTGAAATAAATGCTGATTAAATGATCTGAAGAAATATTCCAGATCAGCTGACAGGATACCATACAAAAAACATGGGAAGAAATTCAAAAGATGATGTTAACATCTGTATATTGATAAGGTGTCTAATAACACAAGGTACAGTTAGTCAGATAAACTATTCTAGTACCGAGTGCCATGCTGTACCATTACATAGAATGTTATAACTTCAGAGATTGCAAAATACAGTGAGTCCACTGGGATCACCTAATTCTACCTCTGTACACAACAGAACTTACCCGATTTGAAGCATGGCAATTAGAAATCTACCTTAATAATATTCTCACTTTCACTGACATAATGATTTTATTTGGATTTAGATTTTATCAAATACGTCATCTATTTTGAAGTAACTGATCAGATATCAGTTACTGTCAATAGAAAATTAGCTTTCTTTTTTTCTGGTTTATATCACTATTAAAAGAAGAAAGAAGAAAAAAGTAATAAGAAAGAAGACAAGAGAAAGCAGGTGAGCATTCCAGGAAACTTAACAACTATTTACAGAAATCTTGAATGCAGTTATAGAAAAGGAGATGCTGAGAATTATATATGGACTTAAAAAGTAACAATGTAAACTCAACTAATGGTATTAGCTGGTTGCCAGTCATGAATAATTAAAAATTAACCAAATTTAAGGGATTATGGATCAACAGAATTTACTGATTGGATCCTACATGTTGCCTTCCATAGATTCTCTGGTAATTGAGGCCCTGGAGATTTATGTTTATGGAACACAGGGCATCACAGTGTCAGCCTATGAGTTTCATTTATGCATTTACTTTCTATTTTTTTCTCACTGTCCACTGCAAGTGCTTCATAGGTATTGAGATTTTTTGCAGAAAAACTGCTATCAGTAATAGAATACTAATAACTCTACTGAAAAGGTTTACAGCAGTAAGAAGTTTCAAAAAAGCAAAAAATGGTAATGTTTTATCAACTACATTGCTTTCATAGTTTGATTTTGATTAAGAAACAATACAATACATTTTTGTAACAGTGAATCAAGTTAGAATATCAGCTATATCTGAGAAAAATATAGGTTTAACTACTAAGTATCCTAACAAGTACACTTTAGATTTTAATTTCTTTGTGCACAACCTGTCACTTCATGTTTATATAGTTGGTGCTACTGAAATAATCAGTCAGCATGCTTTCTTGAAAACTCTTGAAAAGTCATTTCAGAAACATATCCTATTATATTGTGACACACTTACTAATTCATATTAGTAAGTCAAATAATACCACAAATATTACCTTGTAAACAGGGAACACCCTGATACAGTATTTTGCAGACAGCTCATTGACCCTTTTGCTCTCAGACTCACAGCAGTTACCTGTGACCTGCCAAACAGATGAAGGCAGTCATGCTGACTTAGAAAAAAACTTAATTGTTTGGAAGCAGCTGATTAAAGAGAGTGCACCTCTCTCTGCAATATCTCAGTAAAGCAGCAATCAGCAGAGCTGCTGATACTCTCTCATTATATAACCAAGAAAGACTAATTTTTTCTGAAAAATACATCATCAAAATAAACTTCTGTTCAGACTTGAAACAGTCTGATTTTATTGACATCTAGAATATGCTGAGGGGGCCCATGTGAAGAGGTATGCGGCCAAGATAAATACCAATTTTTGAGGGTGACAGTATTTGATAATGGGCTGTAAAATTAGAAAAATGTTAAGTCGACTGATCTGCATATTTGGCATTGTAGTTAAAAACTCATTAATAGAAAATGCAGCCTTTGCTTTGGGTTTATTTATTAATCAAATAAATTATATTTGCCATTTCAGAAAGAATATTACCAGTTCATATAAAAACAAAAAGGCCCCTCATACTTTTTACATCCATCAGTTCACATGAAGAGAGATCCTTACATGTTTAACTTTTCATAGAATAATTTTACTTTTCTCCCCAAAAGAAAATTTACTTACCACAGGATGTCATTTCATCGGTTTCATCTCCACAGTCATCCTCCCTGTCACATAGCCATGATGTTGGAATACAGCGTCCATTCCCACAAGAAAATTGGTCAACCTGACACGTTCTTGCTGTCAAGACAAAACACTCCAAAAATGCAAGGGAAATGGACTAAATCTGTTAGATCTCTTGTTGCATGTCTGTACGTAGAAGTTGCAAGTCTGGAGGGCATCTCCTGGCCTGCTGCACATTTTACCTGAATTGACTAAACATCATTCACCTCCTTCGATTTCACAGAAAATTGAGGTCATCGGCAGGACTGTGTTCTATAGTCCTACCCCTGTTATGCAGAATTCTTAGTGGTTTCTTCAACATGTGAGAGCATGAAGTTTTATATGTAATTATACAAAACTAGGTGGTAGAAGAGCATTAGTGTTTGATAAAATAACATTAGTGCTAGAGTTGAACTAAACAAAAAAAAAAAATCAGGGCATAAAAGTGCCTAACTTACAATTGGAATATTAACAAATTGTATTTCATAACAAACAATTATCTAGTGAGATTCATATTTACACAGAAAAATGGTAATATAGCATGTGTGTGATGTGCCTGGCCTCACTGTTCTCAGAATCCTTGCCTTTGCAAATATGCAACTGTAATGATCCATTAAAGGAAACAATGTATGTGTTTCTTCCGAAGAAATAAAGATGACTAAAAGAAATCATGCTATGTAACTACATAAATTACTTTGAAAGCTGATGAACAGTAAAGCTTCAATAAAAATTTAATGTATAAAACTGACATTACTTATAATTTTGTTTATTCAAAATGTGCACCCATAACTACAATGCCAGTGCCAGTGACACAGATTTTTATTCCAAATTTAAGCTTTCAGAGTTCATCTATATGCGATTCCACACCTTAATAAAATGACTGATACATCAGAAACCCCAATAATCAAGAGTATCTTCATTTGCTATTCTCAATTACCATTTTCCTTTTCCTTCATAGAAATAGCCCAAAATAAAATAGAAGAATAGAAGTTTAAAATATTTCAGAGAAGTATTTTTTTTAAACATGAATAGCATTTGCCACTGCAGGAACTAAAGGAAAAACAAGAATATAAAATTCAGCCCATAGCCGACTGACATAGGGATGCAAAATCTGGTCTTCAAATCAGACTGTATCCTACAAGCAAACGGTTGAGTATCAAAGGATATCAGGATGTATTACAATCCACAACAACGCTGTAGAGGTGATATGGACACTCTAGGTCTGCATTTGCACTAGAGGGCTTTTAGCCAAACCGCACAAGTAACAAAGTGAACAGGTTATTACACATATGAAAATTTAAATCAAGCAAAATAAGTTCAGGGAATATTTTAATACGCAACGTATGCTGTCTATCACTGCATTTCAGTTTAAAACAGTTGTCAGCTTATTGATGTCTAACATTTTGTACATCAGATATTTAATGACTGTTTAGTGTACTCTACTGACCAGCACTAAACATCACTTCCATACAAGCGAAGGACAGATTTGGAAATCCGTGATTTATTGCAGTGGAATAAGTAAACAATCTTCATCTTGGTATTTCCTTAAAAATCCACTATACAGTTAATAACTTACAAATTAAACCAATTTCAAGCTACCAAGGGAAAACTGAATAACAAATTATGCTTTTGTCAGCATAAAATAAAATTTACTAGTGACATGGCACTCATCACAGCATGTTAACAAACAAAATTCTAACTGCCAAAAAAGATTTAGCAGGGACAGGTTTGTACCTAAGCAATACTTTGACAGTCAACCCATATGGATAGATTAAGTGCTGAATTACTTTGGAAAGCACAGTCAAGCACAAGGATTAAGTGAAATATAATTTATATTCCAGCCTTAGTGGCATCAAAATCTGAATTAATTTAAAATGGCAATAATCAGATTAGTAGTAGCAGACTGGTTCAGTTCAGTTCAGAGCAGTCTTGAACTGTTTATGGAACTGGAGTTAGAGAACTTGTATGCACAATCAAATAAAATTTTTACCTGCACAGGTTTTATTTGATTCATCTTCATTATTACCACAATCATTAGCTCCATCACAAAGCCATCTCTTGGGAATGCAGCGATTATTCTGGCACTTAAACTGATCATCAGGACAACTATGATTGACTGGGGAGAAAAAAAAAACAAAAGAGAGTTTCTTCCCTAAGAAAATAATCAGAGAAAAACAGCTGGAAATAATACCTTAAATGGTATTCCCTGGTGATGAAGTTAGTATGGTTATCCTGTATACATAATCACCATGATATAAAAATTGTTCAGCAAACAAGTCAATTAAAAAATATTGCAGTACTTCAATCATAAATTAAACAATACATAGTAAAGATTCTCCTATCATACTAGTGTCAATATGGAGACCCTCTTCTATCAACTACTAGGTGATAAAAGGTAGCAGCATTTTACAATGTTGCTATTTCCTTAAAGAAAAATGTCCTCAATCACATTTTATCAATGTGACAAGGTTTGCAAACTGAAGTGCATATAAACAAAACGAAACAAATCACCAAAGGGAACAGATGCAAGTTGCTAAGTGCATATCCAAAATATTATACCACAGTGAGCAGAGATTTGGGCAGGTTATAAAAGGCTTCTAAAATGATGCACATTGCTGTCAATGGCCACATATAGATCTGCTGTTTACTTACCATGAAATTGTAGGTGTCAAAAAGTGAAATATGCAACACAGTGTAAAACTGACAAAAAAATCTGGTATTCAAAAGTGAACAAGGTGTCTCACAAATATGTTTTTGCTAGCTACCGAGTATCATGGGAAGAATGAAGACTGAATGAACAGAAATTATGCAAATACTATTGGCCTGCTCTTGCAGCTGTAACAAGTATATATGTCCTGCTGTTTTAATGCTAATAAAAAGACCTATTATTAGCAGATCTTGCTAATCTTGATCTACACAAGAGCAGTAAATTATACACAGTTTCAAATGCTGCGTTAAAAATAATCTCAAGCTATTTTCCACCTACTCAGCCATCCACAGTCTCTTTTTTAAGGTTTAATGTATATCTAGAAACAAACGGTATTTAAAATGAAAGGACTTCTTGCAGGCTTATTTTTGACATTTCAGTAGCTTTTATCTTTGACCTTTCTACCTATTCTTCCTACTGAAAACAACACAGAGCGAGTGTGAGATCAATAGCACATGAACCCTTCCTGAGTGTTGTGCGTGGAGGGCGCAAGAAAACTGGAAGTAAAGATTTATTAATAATCTGAGCAGAAAGGTATTCCAAGTCTCGTAATACTATGAAGCAACCTAGTTTGCAATGTGACTGGAGAACAAAACTGTTATCATCCACGTAATAAAATTAAATATTGAAGACTTTTTTTTTTTTTTAAATCTGATGTCAATACTAGACATAGGTATTGTTTTAAATGGTAGTTAAGTTTTTGGTCATGTATATTTATTAACACGTTGTATATGTATTCTATTCATAACCGCAAATATTTCAGACTAACTCAAACAGAACTACTGAAGTTACTATAGCAACTGCTGAAAAGCGATACTGGCCACTTAAACTATATATCACATACAGATTTGGGACCAGATTATGACTTCATTTATATCTGTATAAATCCTCTCAGAATTACAAGCTTTGATCAATGAATTGGTCTAAATTACACTAATTTAAATGAGAATCAAGTCAACTCTGCCAAAAGATTTTCTTTCTCACTGTCTTTATTAGTTGAGCTCCTTATTTAGGTGTACGAATCCCTGGTATTAAAATAATACAATTCAGAACTGGACTAATGTTTTGAAAAGAGTTAGGACTGAAATCCTAATAATAATGACTACTACATGGAGCTAACAAAATACATAAATGCAGGGAAAAAACCAAACTGGCTATGTAACAGCCATACAGAAAATGACCTGGGCATTACAGAGGATCACAAGCTCAGTATCTATCAGCAACATCAGGCCAGTGTGAAGCAGGTAAGATTTACCCAAGGATGTATAAACAGGACTATCAACCTTCACAAACACATTCTCTCAGCCTAACCAGCTTCGCAAAGGCCTCAGCAGAAGGACATACATCCAGTTTTGGACATTCAACGCAAGGATCCCTTGACAAAGTTCAGAAAAGAGCAATGAAATCTAAAAAACCCCATAATCTACTGGGAAAAAAAAAAGAACAGATTAGAGCTGTCTCAAAGAGATAAGAATGAAAGACTATGATAAGAGTTTTCAGACACATAGAACAATGCTGCACAGTAGAAGAGTGTATCAGTTCTTCATGTCTACAATTGATAGGAAAAAAAAAAATTCATTTCAGTAAAGGAGATTTGGTTTAGAGAAATGATCTAATGATAGAAATAGCATTGTGACAAACTGAGTAAGGAAAGGAATTTTCACTGCTGCAACTCTAATTTTATAGCAGGCTACCTAAGTATCTTCCAGGAATGACACAGATACATAACTGGTATGTTTTCTATTATTTTCCATTTCAAATCGGGACTCCTTTACAGCAAAAAAAATACAGCTCTAGTAAAACTGTATTTTTAAAGACAAAGTACATCTAATTTAAAACTGGAAGGGGGGGGTGGTTTTTTTTGTTTTGGTTTTTGGGGGGTGTTTGTGGGGGTTTTTTTGTTTGTTTGTGTGTGGTGGTTTTTTGGGGGTTTTTTGTGGGGTTTTTTTGGGGTTTTTTTGTTTGTTTGTTTGTTTGTTTTTTAAATAAATACATTACAGAGTCACAGAAATGTTTAAGGTTGCAAGGGACTTGCTGAGGTCACCTAGTCTAATCCCCTGCTCAAGCAGGGCCAACTAGAGGAGGTTTCCCAGAACCGTGTCCATGTAAGTTTCGGGTATCTCCACAGACAGAAACTCCACAACCGCTCTGGGCAATCTATTCCAGTGTTTGACTATCCTCACAGTAAAAAACGTGTTTTCTTGTGTTCAGATAAAATTTCATGCTTTTCAATTTGTGTCCATTACGTCTTGTCCTGCTAGTGGGCACTCCTAAGAGCCTGGCTCCCTGTTCTTCATTCCATCTTCTCCCATCAGGTATTTATATACATTGGTAAGATCCCTCCTAAGCCTTCCTTTCCCCCCAGAGTGAACACTCCCAGCTCTCCCAACTTCTGGGACAGATGTGCCAGTCCCTTAATCATCTTAGTGGTCCTTTCCTGGACTCGCTCCAGTAAGTCCCTATCTTTTTCTTACTGGGGAGCTCAGAACTGGTCACAGTTCTCCAGATACAACCTCATCAGGGCTGAGCAGAGCAGAAGGATCACCTCCCTCAAACTGCTGGTGATGTTCTTCCTAAAGCAGCCCAGGATGCTCCTGGCCTCCTTTGCCATGAGGTGCGTTGCCGGTTCATGGTCAGCTTGTTGACTCCCAAGGTCCTTGTCTGCAAAGCTGCTTTCTAGCTCGGTGGCCCCCAGCATATACTGATGCCTGGAGTTACTCCTCCCCAGATGCATTTCTCCATGCTGAATTTCACCATATTCCTCTCCATCCAATTCCCCAGCTTGTCAAGGTTCCCCTGAATGGCAGCACACTCATCTAGTGCATGAGACACTCTTCACAGCTTTGTATCATCTGCAAACTTGCCGAGTGTACGCTCTGTCCAAGTCATTAATGAAGAGGTTACTGGCCCCGGCATTAGCCCCTGGGGTACGCTGCTGGTGACTTAGCTCCAACTGGACACCGTGCCACTGATCATAAGCCCCAAGGCCTGGCCATTCAGACAGTTTCCAGTCCATCTCACTGTCCACTTACCTAACCTGTCCTTTGTCAGCTTGTTTATGAGGATGTGATGGCAGACAGTGTCAAAAGCCTTACTGAAGTTGAGGTAAACAATATTCACTGCTTTTCCCTCATCCACCGAGCTAGTCACATCACTGTAGAAGGCTACGAGGTTGGCTAAGCATGACGTCCCATTCATGCACCCATGCTGACTACTCCCAATCACTTTCTTGTTCTTCATGTCTTTGGAAATGGACTAATTGCTCCATCAATTTCCTAGAGGTTGAGGTAAAGCTGGCCCTGCTTGGTGAAGGTTGGACTAGAGATATTCTGAGGCCCCTTCCAACCTGAATTATCCTGTGACCCATATAAAAAAGTGCAATAGTGGGAAACAAAGCAAAAAATACCAACATTTAACGAATGAGAACTGACGATGCCAAACCAAAAGATGACTGCTCTTGTACCATGCTATGAAACGAGTACGCGGGTGTCATTTGAAAGGACTACTATTATTATATGCAGGAAAAGAAGAAAATGAAAGATTTACATGATTTAAGGATTATCACTTTTGTTTGACTCCCCTCAAACTTAAATTATTTTGTTTCCTTTTTTTTAAATGAAGTATGAATTGTGGGTTAAAATGTAAAAGCATACATACAGCAAATTTCAGAATGCTCATCACTGCCATCCAGACAGTCATCATCCCCATCACAGCGCCAGCGATCCTGGATACAGCGCTTATTGTTACACTGAAACTGTTCAGCTTTGCACAACTGTGGTAGCACGTCCCCATGTTTGACTAGGAAAAATATCCAAGAAGCACATCTAAATTGGTGCTTAGATGAAGTGTAAAAATAGCAGTTTAAAATATTGCAATGACTCATCAACAGTGAAAAGAAAATATTCTTAGACACAGACCAAATTCTGGTGCATGTTAAAGGGCTAGAAAATAATTACTGAAGAGCTGATTCTTGTATCCGAACAACAACTCAAACACCTGCATTATGCACTGGTACAGACTCAGCAAAGAAGAAAGGATAAAATTCTACTGAGGCAGAATTAAGCAGCAAGCTAAAAGCTTATTGATAAATCCAGAGAGACACATTTCTCAACATAAGGTTCAGAATGCTTGATGTGTAAATACCACACATCGCCCTATGACCCTATGAGGAACACCGAAGTCCTTGGAAAGAGGCAGGCAATGAAGTATGCTGGGGAAAAAGCAGGAAACCTGCTTCATTCAGCTCTGAAAGTGTCTAACCTCTCTTCCTAATGCTTACATTCCATCTTACCAGTGAGAAGTCCACCTTCCAGTATTTTCTGCTAAAAAGAAAAATAGTTTTCTTTAGCAACAGTGATGGCTCTGCCAGCCATGCATTTGGGTCAAATTCAAGGTAATTGCAAGCTCAATAATGTTCATAATGTTATGAAATAATCCTTATGCTTTACTCATCTCTACTAGGCTTACTGCTGGAGACCTATGCAGTTTCACACATTACAGTTCAAGAAGCAGATCAATGAGGTAAAAAAAAAAAGAGAGAATTTTGAGTAAGTTACAAATATCAATTCTAAACATTTAAAAAATACCTGTATTATCTGATGAGTTATTATTTTTAATTGAAAATCCCACATTTTAGTATTAACACAATTTTTTTTTTTATTGGCGTTTCAATGAAGATATCCAAGGAAGAGATGCAAGAAAAAGACAGTGAAATTTGTGTAGTCTGTGTCAGGACCTATTACAGATAAACACACATACAGATATATACACAAATATATCTGCTTGACATGTTTTATGAAGAGTTTCAATATGAACATTTTCTATGCCAGAGTTCAGTTTAAGATACTTAGTCCATGTAATAATCTGAAACCAATTTAATCACATTTTCTGGTATTTCTGATATTCTTTAAAAGAGGTCAATGAAATATTTAAGTGCTTTATCATATCAGACACTCTGAAATATTTCCCAATGCATTTTATCCTCAAATATTGTGTACTTAATATTTTGTCTATTTTAAAAAATTGTTATTATATTTAATAAACTGTCTTCAATTAGAATCTTTATTCAAGGATTATTTCTTTGTCTTATAGAACAACAAAAAGCCTCTAGGAGACTGCACTTTTTTGTTTTATTTTCAGATGTGACTTGACCACGTAACAGTAGTATCAACTCAGATATTCTTTAAAATCTTACTCATGCAGGTTGTACTGTTTTCCTCCAAAAGCTGATTATCAGCACAGGCACAAACTCTGCCTCCAGGAATGGCTAAACAAAGAGTGCTGCAGCCTCCATTATTAACACGACATGCGTTATCACCTGTGAAAATAAAAAAAGCAACTTTAAAACTAACAGCCATGCTAGAACGAGAAGACTTTTTTTAGAATATAAGCACTTGAAGAATTTTTTACAATTATTTTCCTCTCATTTTAAAGACACATTATTCTCATCGTTTGGTTACTACAGGTTATAATATTTAAACAATTTTAGTTACAGGTTGCAATAACCTGTAAGAATAAAAAAACAACACCATCAGCTCACAACATTCTAGCTCCCTTTTTTATGAGGGGAACAAATATTACAAAATATTTAATATGACATGGTTACATGCACATAGTAGTTTTAAGAAATTAAACAGTATATAAAGGAGTGCTCTGAAGTATATTGGCATCTGCACATGTTAAAACAACATGACCACAAATGCAGACTAAGAAAAAAAGAGAAAGGAAACAGAAATTAAAAGTGTAATGAGATCTATGGCAGATAGAATACAAGGCAGATATTCCACTACTCTTTTCTGAACACATCTGTTACTTCTCTGCCTTCTTTTTCTGTGTTACTGTTTCTTCCCAAAAGCTGTACGCTGTTCACATGAAAATACTGACAGCTGTCCGGTGTTTTAATCATCTACCAAGGACTGCTGTATCCTCACTACCTCATCTCTTAGGCAAGCAGACTTAAAACCAAAGCCCACCGAAGCAAATGTTCTAATTTCTGTTTGTGTCAGTTTGGTCACAACCTAATTGCTTAGATATGCACTGATGAGGACATTTAACTTCTCATGATCAAAGCTCTGTTAATTTCAAGCGTTGGTGATAACTAACTACGATCAGGCAAATTATAAAACTTCATATCTGCTGAAACTTTAAATTAAAACTACTTTTTTTCACTTTCCTGTTCTAGTAAAAAGTAGGTGTTCCTTCCTCTACTCCTCCTTTTTAGGTGTACAAAGCATTCATCAACTTCCTGGGTTAAAACAGACTCCACACAATTCCCTCTCCTCAAAGCACTACCACTTCTCTTTTCATAGAAAATATAATATTAAGTTCTCATAGGGGTAGCTATGGACACACATATTAAACTGTCCTGTCAGAGCCATACCTGCATGTGCAGGGAAACATTTTCAAATTATGAAATAAACATCAGATAACCAGCAAATAATTTAAGATTTTGAAAATTTTCAAGTTTTAAGATGTACCTCGATACATCTTACAACACAGTCCTTGAACATTTCATAATTATCTATTCCCAGACTTTTTTCTGACCCACCATACATCACTTCTTAGAAGCAAATGTGTTCTACAGTCCATTAACACCCCACTGAACTTTCAAATAATTTTGTGTAAAATAATTAATACAGAATGTTGTGGGAAGCAGCTGTGGCACTTGTACTTTCATTGGGCAGGGTGTGAGGGAGATGGCAAGAACACAACTGTATAAACGGGGAAAACTGGAAGTCTCTTTGAAGTGTGAGGGCTGGATCACAATTTTAGACAGAGCAGTTCCAACTTAGGCTGGGCACTTAAAATACTTTATTGGATCTTGACTTCATATTTTAGACTATGACCTAAAACACTGTACAAAAATCAACTCTATTATGTCTATGCTCACCAAAACCCAAATAATATGAACAAAACATCAAGAGTAAGAGATGTATTTGCATCTAAATCTCGGAAAACCTCAGATACAACACCACCTCAGGAAAAAGTAGCCTTGAAACTCTCTACATCTTTACAGGGCCACCCATTACTCAAATCAAAGGATGTCAGTAACACAAAGATTTAAGAAGATATCAGAAGCTACCAAAACAAACAAACCACAATACAATCTTCAAAAGTGAATCCAAAATTATAAAGCACAAGTCAAGATGTGCAATTACTTAATTAGAGAATATATACGAGTTTGTCAGATCAGTAAAAAAGGATAAGGCTATAGAATAAAGGACTACTTAAGACAAATATAGAAAACACTTTGAAAACCCATGATGATTCTGAAGCCCAATGTAAGCCTAAAATAAATACATCAAAATTAAAACACTAGATCAAAGTCAACCGGTCTGTCTTGAAGATGAAATGTTCCTACTTAACCTCATAATTGGGATAACAACCTACAGTAGAGAAGGTTACTTGCTAAGTAAGTGATAAAAGAGAGGATGAAAACAAGGAAAATACCAAGTACCAAGAGTTAAAGCAACAAGATCCTAGATAAATAGGTTTATAAACTGAGCTTTAAGGAAGTCTTGAACCTGAAGGTGCAGTGAGACCTTCAGTCCCGTCAGTCTTGCTGAAGAGACTCCTAGGCTAAAATGTCTCCTGAAATGCAGTACAAAAAAAAGGTTAAGTCTCCTTACTGAGTGAGCTGTGGAACTCATTTAGCTACCAAGTATTTATGAAATTAAGTTTCCTTGACTGCTGTCGTAATAGCTATTTTATACGGGTGTTCTTAAAATATTCCCAAAATTTTAAAACTACTTTCAAAGCTATTATGATAGTTTTCATATATTTGCCAGCTTTTAAAACAGCTGCTGCCCTGCCACTTGCATATGATTAAATTAGACTGATTCCATTTTAATTTGCCAAAAATTAGGCCAGACAACAAGGTAGTTGCATTGTTCTCAAAAAAAAAAAATGTATGGAAACCACATGCATTTGTTTAATCATCTCATTTAAAAGATACTGTGAAATATTCGTCGCTGCTTAGAAATTATTGTACTTCTATGTTCTCATGAGTATTCATTTATGTTTGTACCTTCCCGTAAACCTAACCTCAAGTACTGCTAAAGTTGTGTAAGCTGACTTTTAAGATCATACTACACACATGAAAAGCAGCCTGGGGCTCAAGCAGCCCTTCTTTGCAATCTGAGGAGTTAAAATAAGAGGCTATTTTAATTGCTGTAAATGGACTTACACAAGAATTACTTACATATGAATAGCAATGTCCCCTTTAATAGCAATGGAAATACCCGCAGGCCTTGGCAGTTTCATATGCTGACTGTAAATCCAACTTGTATGATTACTATGCTTCCCGCCACCTCCCCATTTTTTAAGGTTTTCCTGATGCATACAGAACCAAAGACTATGCCTAAGAAAGTAAGATGAATTCTAATCTCTGAAAGCAAGAAAAAAATGTTCTTCTGCAAGAGGATCATGCCTCATGAGATAGAGATAGTGAAAAGCACCTCTTCTTAAGGAGATACCAAAAGAAGCTTAATGTCGTTACCCATAGTACTAAGCAAAGCAGGACTGGCACAGTCAAGTATCCTGTAAAAGGTCTCCTAATAAAAATGCCAGTCTCAGTTCAACTATGCCAAAATGAATTGACATGGTTTCTGCTTGTACAGACAGTGACAATAATGACAGCATCAAAACAGTAACCTCAAAATATCAGAGCCAAATGTTTCAAAGGTACATGTGCATAAGCTACAAAATATAACTCATAGCATAAAATGAACTACTATGGTTTTCTCTGTACCATATGATTCAGCCTTGATCTTGCTCTTTTAGAAGAAACACACACACACACAAAAACAAAAAAACAAAAAAAAACAAAAAAAAAAGAAAAAAATCAGCTTCACTTTCTTTAAAATAAATGCTTATGCTCCTTTGGGAACAATTCAAGATCTACCTCACCGAGCACTACAAAAAAAGAAGATCCTAAAGGCTGCAGCTAGCTTACAAAATTACAATTGCAATTTCAAACAAAGAATGCACTAATGAGCCAAATTCTCTTTTTCAAGATTTAAGCTCATTCAGCTAAAAATGTCTAAGAGGTAATATTTTAGTCTTCTACCTCTGGTGTTAGCTTATTTGGAAGCTAATAGCAATTGCATTCATTTTTAAATTTCCCTTTTTTTAAAAAATAAAGGAACTTTCTGAGTACCAAATAGAGCAGGAGAAGTACTAAGTATTTAAAGCAATCACCACATCCTCTCTTAGCAGACACAGTTCAAAGTATTCTGAAATTTGGCCAACTTGAGGATAGATTTGAGGGCAGATTTTGCCTTAAGAAAAACCCCAAACACATTATGTTTTTACATGACTTTGGAAGCGAGAGTCCCTGAAAAGCACCTGTGATAAGAGACGCACTGTTAAAATGACCTTGACATACTACAGTTTGGTTTAGGTATTGAAAATTTAGATGTCACAATACCATAAAGGAGGAACTTTCAGCATTGCCTCCATACTCATAAAACCAATTACAAGCTGTCTGGACCTCAGCACTTCATAATCAAGTATTAATCTCAATGGCTTTCCGTAAGAAAGCCTATCTGCACATATAAAAATATTATTCAGCATGAAAGGGGAAACTTCATATTAACCTGCTGTAAAGAAAATCACTAAGCTTTTCAGTAGGGCCCCAGATGGTTAAGTGAGACATTGTAAAAAGTGATTTTTCCAAGGAAAAACAAACTGGAAGACGTACTTTTATATAGAGAAGTCTTTGTCTTCTCCAAAGAATATTAACTAGGTATCAAAGTCTTCAAATATAGTAAATTTTAAAATGAAACATAAAATTAAACAACCTTATACATGCAGATATTACATGCAGACATTACACATGCAGACATTACACATATGCATACCCCATTTTATACTTTAGCACTATTTTCAAAACTAAACTGTTTCTTTGCTTTAAAAAATTGCCTGCTGTTTTTTTGCTGGATGGAAAAAAAAATAGTAAGACTAGACAGAAGAAAAACAATAAAAAAAAATTTAATATATATGGTATATAAAACCTCTGAAATAAACCTATGCAAAATATTTAGCCAGTAAATACAGGGGAAAATACTTACTATACTTTATTTTCATATATATGTGTATCATTTTTATATACACACACAGAAATGTATATATACACATTTGGCATATAGATATATGTCTGTAACAAATATAAAACCTAAATATTTTCTCTGTATCTACCAGTGCTAAATATTTTTTCTAATGTTTTGATTCTATCTACTCTGTACTAGTTTTATCAGTTGCTCTCTAAGCCATTCGTTAACTACAAATGACACAGTCAAATCTTCCAAGTGCTAAGAATAGACATGAACAAGCGACTACATCCACATCCAGATCTGAAGGTGATGATACTGAGAACATAAAATTGGGCTTTACGCACAGGGACAAAGTACTCGTAATAGGTCCTGTAAACTTTTTAAAAAAAAAAAAAAAAAAAAAAAAAAATCACTGTTTTAACAAGCACATTTTAATGTTGTATCTGTACTAAGTCGCATTTGGATAAATGGTGACATTTACATTTTGTTACTTTTTTGGTTCATGTACAGAATCAAATGTAGCAGGAGTGCCAACACCTTAGTGTCTCTGATTTTCTACAGGAACTGTTGAACTGGAAACATTCTACTTCCACATGTCAAAAATAATGATCTATAGAGATTAATGAGATCTATAGACATTAGTATTTAATATGGTCATCTTTTAAACAGTATTTTTGTTATACTAATTCCTGATGTTCAGTTTTATGTTTGGTAGCAGACATTAACCAGAACTGTTTTCATTAAAGAGAGCAAATATTTAACAAGTCATCTGAACACTGCATGCAGTAAATGGATTTCAAAGTTTTCTTCAGTAAAATACATTTGTAAATTTACCTGTAAAGTAGCAATTGCATTTTCTGAACTCCATCTATGCAAACCTATGGCCTTTATCTCTTTTCTCTACTGATAAAAGTAACAACAATTATGGATTTTTCCACTACTCTCAAAGGCCACTTACTCTGACTCTGTGTAACAGCACCACGTACTTTCAGGAGATTAAGTCATGCGGTGCTGGTGTAGACCAAGATGAGGGAGAATTCCCTCATTTAAAAAAAAAAAAAAAAAAAAAGACAGACAGGATCTATGATCTTATTTAAGAAAAGCTAAATGCAATAATATATTTTATGTCTATGAGGCAATGTGTATATATTATCTATTCTATTTTATACTTTCTTTGACACACAAGAAAAATGGCAATAAAGGCAGTGTAAATACACAGAAGAAATTCAGACATATAATACTATGATTCACTTTTTAGTAAGCATGAGATGATCAATTTCAACATCAATGGATTGAAAGTATCTTTCTCATGCCATGAGCCATATTCTTTTTTCTATTGTTGTTCATCTAGTCACCTCAAAATACTAGGAGACTGTAAGGGAAAATATCCTTTTATAGCCGACCTTTGGAGAAATCGTATGTTATAAATACCTTGCTGTTTACGTGGATCATAAATCTGGAGCCCAAACAAAGGTGGTCTCTCACTCCTTAACAGTGTCACATTCCTTGTAACCAGATCCAATTGAAAAATTGACCCATTCATATAATCTGTCCAGTAAATATAATTTCCGTGATGTGATAGTCCAAAAGGATGATTCAAATCTTTTCCATTGTAGACTACCTGCAATTAATTAGTGGTAGGTGAGCATTAGCAAGGTTAAAATAATTATTCATTTTGCTTAGCATACACTGCGAGAACATAAAAAGGACAATAGGAAAACTGAGATAAGCATGGTGGCCAAATGTAATAATGCAATAAAATCAAATAAAGAGCGTAAAGCCGTTCTATGCACCAGCATCAATATCTAACTTCAAATCTTTGTATAAATTCATCTTAAGTGTCCCCTGTCAGATAACGCAGAGGAATGTAGGTAACCATGCAATCATTATGGTCAGTAAATATCTACCTTCTTCCCTAGCAAGGAAGCATGGTTGTTTACATAACTTTGAGCATCTGTCAAGTATATCAAATATCTGCTGCTGTTAAAGCAAAGAGCAGTGTGTATGAGTCGCTTATTTTTGTTGAAGGGTGAAATAAGTGCAGAGATTTCTTATTCATTTCTGTGAATGTCCTTTCTAGTTTGGGTTGTGGTAACTTAAAAAACCAAACAAAATAACATACCACAGTTTGTTCCCAAAATAAGACAAACTTTCTTCCACACACCTTCTACTGCTGGTTTATTAACTCACACATAAAACTACAAATTACACCCCAAATCTTGTCTTTATTTTATTGGCCACGGAAATGTTCTAAAGCAGTGTTATTTGCTATAGTTCCAGTGTCAGGACTCCTTCACAAGAACTGCAACTACCACTACACAAGAGCTGTCTGATAAAGAGAACAGTTTTAAAAAAAAAAAATTTCAATCCCTGGAGCATGAAAACAAAACTTTAAAAAGCATCTAAACTTACCATCAAGTAAATTACAGTAATTAGAATTATTTACTTCAAAAAGACATAGAAAACTGCAGAACTCTAAATCATCTACTTTTGGGAGCCCTGCCTTTATACTTCATCACAGCAGCTGCAGTTTGGAATGACCAAGTTCCAGTGTTCTTCTGCTGGCTGGGGTCCTTGCTTGAACTAATGCCCAACAGTATATTTCTATCTTGCCTCTAGAAATAAGGAAGGAGTTCATCAGATATCCTACCTTGTCTCTATCTAGACACACAAACCCAAGAGAACAAGGAGATAAAGCCCACTAAAATACAACCACTATGAGGTCACAAAAACCATCCCCTTTCGCCCTTCAAATTTTCTCTTTGGGCTTGGAATTCTTTTGGTCATAACTCCTCATCTCAGTTAACTGCTTTTGATCAAAATTAATCCATCAGTCAATCATCCAGCACCTACTGGTGGAATTGTAGTAGGATTTCCCCAGCCCCTAAAATCTTCACTATACTGACACTTACAGAATTAAAGATGCTGTTGACCCAGTTATATTTTGACCAAAATATCCTATAATAAAGAACAAATCATTCAGCATCAAAAGCAAGTATTTTCTAGTTGTTTTTTGGCTACATAAATATCATTCAAATGGCTATGCATTTTATTTGAATCACAAGATTATAGAAAAACACTTTTCAAAAAAACCCAGAACCTGTGACACACTGCAAAATAAAACCTGTAAAGATAGATGCTACTTATTATTCACCAGTTCTGGTGGGAGGCAAACCCAGCAAAACCAGCAGTTTTCACTAGCAATCCATGTGTAATCCACGGCAGCTGCATTTAACCTTCCTAGACCTGTTCTGTCCAGGAACTTTTCAGGAAGTCTAGCATTGCTAGTAGACAAGGATCTCTAATTAAAAAATGTCTTTCTGCCAATGTGCTTACCCTCCTACACCCTCCATTATAGAACCATAACAGATTTGGAGCAAAAGTAGAAGCACTAAATGTAAATCCCAACCTAGCCATTATGGCAAACTGCAACACTACGGCATTAGTACAGGCTTAACGACAGATCACTCAGTATAAAGGATTTTAAAAGCAATATTAAAACAATATGAGCTTGTACAGGGATGAGTTCCAGGGAGGACTGCGTCTACAGTTACTATTTTCAGAGATCTGCACATTGGTCCTTTCAAGGCCATCATACAGAGGGAATCATGAGTGAAGGATAAATGAGAAGTCACAAGACATGTACATTTTCTGACAAAATCCTCCCACAGAAGAACTTAATCCCGCCATTCTCAATTAACGATGAAGTTTCAGTTGTCAGGGTACTAATTTTATGAAGCAGATGCTAAACCTTACCCAAATTATCAGACTCCAGTTAACGGTTTTCTAGATGGCTGTTCTGTGCTACAAAACAACACAGAACTTCTATACAGACTTGTATCTAGCTAATATAGCCATTAGTAACAACTACAACAATCTCTCTCCATCTTTGACTGCACTTGTTGAGTGTTTCCTCTCTCCGTATTACCACAAATGCTCAAACGGGACGCTGAGATTCATCGAAAGCAGCTTATGCAGTGAAGTTAAATGAAAGTCTCTCTCTGGCAAAAGAGAGCGCCAAAAGAAGTTTTTTTTCTACTGAAAAGCTCTTTGTAGCTTTATGGCTAAATCAAAATGTAACTCATTGTCACATGAGAAAAATAGATTAAAAAAAAAAAAAAATCAGCTTTTGTGTCACTTTCTGAAGATGAAAATTTAAAGCTGTATTATAGTCTCTTGCAGGAGACTGCCAACATCGCTTGAGATGACACTTGCCATGCCGCCGGGTTATGCAGACTTTAAAAAGCTTGAAAAGTATTTTTAACATAACACAATAAAATCCAGAGAAAGAGCATGCCTGTGGCAAAACAGCAGTATTTTTCTTTTACCTTTCTCTCAGATCCATTCAAAAATATCCTTTCAATGTGATCATAATAGGCGTCACACCAGTATAATACATTGGCACGATAGTCCAGAGTTAAACCATTTGGCCATAGCATCTTTGATGTTACAAAAATCTGCCGACTGTAGCCATCCATCCATGCCTTCTCAATTCTTCCCACACTGTCATCTATTTCATCTTCTTCCCAGTCTGTCCAATACATCCAGCTATGAAATTATAAAAATGAACATTCAGCTACCATTTTAATCATCTGAATTATACTGTAGGCTTTCAGTAGAAGTTCGCAACAGTATATCCACAAGCCAGAGCGATTTTGACTTTTGCATGTTTCTTTCCACTGCTATTTCTACAACTATATTTACTTTCCCTGTGTACTGGATGCTGCTGAAATGACACTTCGGATGTTTTGCATATATTGTAATGATTTACATGAATACCAAATGGGCTAACTGACACGAGAAGTGAAAGAATTGTTTAAGACCTTATTTAATCACACCAGAATTATGATTTTTTTTTTTTTTTTAAACCAGCAATTTTATTGACTTTGTCACAGAGTTCAAACTTTTACTGTTTTGGGGTTTTTTTGGCCAAGTCTAATTTGCCTTTATGATGCAAATCTGCTTTTTATTATGCTTAATACTATCAAAAAAGCTGCAATATCTGAATTAATTGCACTCTAGTTTAATAGCTACAGGATAACCTTGACATTCTGTGAACTTCACATCCAACATGAAAGCCGCTAAATTACTCAAAAAACTATTATGAGCACTGTCCCTCACAAAAATGTTTAGAAAGATAGATGGCTGTAGAAATTATTTGAAAAATAGCTAGTAGGCAGTTTTAGCATAGTTTTATGGTTTATAGTGCAGCAATATAGATAACCAAAACAACTCTGAAAAATAAGTACCTATGCTACTTTGGAAAAATTAAGCAAGCATGGTAGTAAGTCATCTAAAAGTGTCAGACGAGTTCTCTGAGCCATTCTTTACCCGACATTACAGAACACACCCTATGTTTCTTTTTTTTTTTTTCTTATTGAATTAATCTGATAATCATATTTTATTACAGAATTTGCTGGTGACAACTCTGATTTCAACAGTTTAAAATATACAACTTGATCTTATACAAAAGCAGAGGGTAGCAAATATGCTAAGAAACACCACTTTTCCCTTTCCTCTTACGGGTTTTTTTTTCACCCCAAAGGAAAAACAGGTTTATGGAAAAAGACGCATAGAAACCTGTATGTAATCTATGAAGCGTCTAAACAGCATTTCAGATCATATGTCACACAGTGACATCAATCTGCTGAAAACATGTACTAGATAGTAGACGTTTATTATTACAGTCAAATCTAGGATTTCAATTATTAAGCATTAAATAGAGGAAAAACATCACACAGATCTTAAATGGATCCTGTTTGTTAAAGTTGTCATGATTTAATTGGTATTTATGTGCCTCACCCTTTCATTTCACCAGATGTATGTTTCTGAAATTGTACAACTTTCTGAAATAACTTGTCTGATCCTAACCCACTTAATCTGTCTGTACTTTGAAGAATAAAGTAATGGAATTTAAATTTGGAATTTACAAAGTAATGAAACACTAAAGTGAAAAACAGTTTTGTTACCAAATCTGTGTAAATGATGCCAAATCTACTAGTCAAAAATTTTATTCAAACACACTTTTATGTATAAGTATAATTTGATCAATTTTTTGTATAAGAAAATGGAAAAGACAAGAAGAAATTGCACCATCATTACACAGGTTTACAGATATGCAAATGTACCTTTTTTGTTTCTTTTCTGTCTCTTCCAAGTCACCCACCAGAAGGTTGGTTTGGGTTCTTTTAATATTTTTGTAAACATATGCTAAGAACATCAACCAATTTTTGATCCATGAGGCTTACAAACTTCATTGCATGTTTGACTCCAACAACATTAGGTTTAATCACAGAATTATAAAACCTGTGTATGCCTTAAAGCTCAGGCAGAGATGCAGGTCAGTACGGGATTTATTTTATTGGAAGACAAAATGTATTTTACAAATATTTACATGACTGCTCCACAGAAATTACTGAGCTTTTCTTCATCAACTTTTTGTCTGTACTTATTCTAGTTACCATGTCATAAGATAAAACATGCTTACAGTAAAACATTTACATTAACGTGCTTTAATTGTATCTCAAAACATACTTAATGCTTCTACATTGGTTAAATCAAGACTAATATTTTCTAAACATAATTAAAATGCCATAATAAATGTTATCCCTCAGGAAAAGCTTCCATGAGAAGTATAATCATGAAAGGCACACTCTTTTATTAGAAAAGTGTCTTATATAATAACCCTTTTCAGACAATACATCTTCATACGCTATTTCCCATGCCATGCCTTTACTGAGCTGGAAAATTTAACCAAGTAATTGAACATATGGTTATGGTTTGTGGTCTGATTTTACATCCTTACTGTCTGACCTTAATTGTAGCCTTTCCACAGTCACTTCCATTCCTCAAAGGACAAGCTCAAAAGTGAAAACCTGATAGTGTAAATACATTCCGGTACTAGGAAAACAGCAATCAGTCCAGCCACACTAGAATTACCTGCCTACATCATTTTCCAGTGACAATTCCCTGAATAAATGTGAATTTTTAGGTAAACCACAACTATACCACACTAATATAATGTTCTTTTTATTATGCAGCCTATCACAATTAATTATGTTAGTAAGTAATGAAAGGTACCCGTCTCATTTAGTTTTGTAAACCAGTGTGTACAAGCATATGGTTATAATTATCTTCAGAAATTGAGACTTACAAAGAGAGAAATAAAGGACAGTATCATAAAGTTCACTTAGTATTAAAAATACATACAGGTCTGACACACTCAATTTGAGAAAAAGGGGAATCACGTTCAGATTAACTGTACACAGGTTCAACGGTGTCTGGGCATACACATTCTTCTGAAGGCTTCAAGCAAGAATGCTGGACAGCAATTACAGATATTCTAGACTACTGTAGAATTATAGACTACTACATGACTCTATAAACCCCATCCTAAGCAAAATTCAAACCTGTGTTTATATTATAAAGACAATAATTAAACAACATAAATTAGTCTACTTCATACCCATTGACAGGATCAACAACAATTCCTCTAGGGTGGGACATGTCTCCCTCCAACAAAGTTTTTCTACTCTGAGCAGCTTTTTCCAGTCTGGCTACAGCAATCGTTTTCCTGTGGCCATCGTTTGTCCAGTAAAGATTATTTCCAATCCAGTCCACTGCTATGCCTTCTACATTATCAAGATCTGTTGAGAGAGAGAAGACAGTAATAAGAGATTAAGATTATATGTTTATGTTCTAACATTATCCATTACTATAAACAATGGACGATATACGGTCCATTTAGCTAAATTAGATTATTTCCTTGAATCTGAATGACATTTGCTGTGTCTGTCAGAATTAGTCTTTGCTGAAAACACCCTACAAAAGACAAAGACTGGTCATAAAAGTTGTGTATTAAACCATAAGCCTTCATATGTTAACCATAGCTGGCCCTGGGCAAATCACTATTTGACAAAACCCTCCTTAATTTTAACCCTAAATAGCAATATCACTCAAGTCAAGAACAGCTTCCAGGATCAGCTCTAGTACTCTAAATTATCTTGCTTTTACCCAAATCACAAGTTTCATTCTTATTAAACAAATAAGCAAAATGGGCATTCAATTTATGTTTGTTCCACTGTCCCTTGACCTTGCAAAACATGTAAGCAAGAACATCACAACAGTCCGAGTTATTCTCTGCAGCTAAGCATATGGGCAAACTATTAACATAGCAAGCAATGCACAAGCAAAGAGCGATGCTACCATTGGATGTACCAATGGGTCATGAGTTTGACAGCAGTAGGGCTCCATCCAGAACCAAAATGAGTCAACAGTGTTAATTCCATACAGCATGAGTTTTCCCCATTTGAGAAGTAGTAAAACAATTCCCCTAGCAACAAGTTTTCCCTCAAGCTTACCTAACACACTGTAACATTAACTGAGCTTTGCCCTCTCCCACATGATCCCAATTCCTTAACTGACAGCATAAGGTCTCTAAAAGATTTTCGATCTCTCTTCATCATACCCTTCCCCTTTTCTTTCAGAAAGATCTCAAAGTTCCAGTGCGTGGGGTGGGATATGGAGAATTTCCAGTCATTCTCTCCTGGCCTTTGTAGCATTATGGAGGTCGAGGCACTACCCGACTTCAGCCACCACCCTTTGCCACGCAGCTGATCTTACAGCAGCCCTCTGGCATGCTCCTCCCAGTGTGGTCACTCCTCACCTACAGGATGAGCCCACCATCAGTCAGGCGATACCAGAGGGAAGTTAATACTGAGGGCAGTGATGGAGCTTGGGCCACAGCATTAGTGACCACCACCTTTTCTGGACCCTCTCCCTCACCTGTAATCACGCTCTAGCAGCCCAAGCACCTGCCACTTGCTACCCCCTTTTCCCCAGTTCCTCCAAGGAGTATTTTTCTGGGCAGGATGGAACCACTGCTCCGTGTACCCCTCCCCCAGCTGGCACTGGTTCCTGAGCCACAGGGCATTGTTCACAAGTGGCACAGGCCCAAACTCCCCGGAGCTGTGCCGGCAGCAGCTCGGCTCACACCCTGTAACAGGGCCAGTTCAGCCCCAGTGGCTGCTGCTACCTCCAAGCAAGGGCCTGCGTCCCCCTCAGAGCGCTCACAGCCCTGTTAGCAGGCAGTTACCATGGCTGAGCCCTCCAGGTAGACTCCCCGGCTCAGCTCAGCAGCCCCAGCCCCCCCTGAGGAGCCCGGTCTGGTGCACACAGCACGGGATTGTGCTACCGCTCCTCTCCTTGCCCCGGCCCCGTGGCGCCCACAAAAACCCCTGACACAAGCACCAGCCCTTTGACTGGCCGTTTCCTCAGAGGCAGCTGGGACCGGTCCTGACCAGTCCGGGGCGGTTGGCCACCAAAACACAGCACCCAGCAGCAGCGCCTGACAGAGGGCTGAGGGGCGGGTTACCGGCTGCTGCCTCCCACCGCCTTCCTAAAGCTGAGGAAGCTGCGTTTTTTTGTTTTAGCATGCTTTCTGAGGTAAAACTTGGGGTGGAAATGCTCGTTTTACTGTTACCTTGTTTGGTATCTTGTCACTGGTAGCCAGTGCGTGCGCCTGAATTAAAGAAGATAATGGGGTAACAGCGTAATAGCTCCACTGAGGCTGAGAATTCACAGCACCACATTGGTGCCTCCCTTTACTGTGATAAAAATGAAGGTCATATGGCTGAAAACATAAAAAAAAAACCCCAAACAAGCAAAAAACGACATTAAACCCCCTCCTTCCTTACTTCAGTGCTTGTTGACAATATGGATTTTATTACTTGCTTGTCATACTCAGATATACAATCCTACAGTACAATTTCATGACAGGAATCATGAAGACTTGAAAAAAGGAATGTAAATTACTTTTTCTGTTCACATTTACACCAGTAATGCCATCTAGACTCAAGCTTTCATCAGATTCATTCTTTCTCACCAGTGTTGACATCACTTTCTGATCAACACTGGAGTTTTTTGAAAGATTTTCTCAGAACAAACATGATGCAGAGAGGTTTTTACCACAATGTACATTAAAAAAATCATGCTGATGTGACAAAATCAAAACTTAAATCCTGCTTACACCAGATACGCACATGAAAATCTGCTAAACTGAAGACAACTGTTTACTATTTGAACTGTGCTGCCAGACACGTGTAATTTAACTGTCAGCTTTCCAGACAACAACTTCACATGAACTCCTGAAGTGCTGGTTTGGGACATTTCAAGTTGTTATAAGAGTCATTTTTCTGCAACAGCATTGTGCAGTGGTGCTGGGTTGCCATCGTCTAAACCTTCCCTCAGATTTCCCCACCAAGATGCCTCCCCATAATACAACCAGTAAGTACTAATGGAAAGGTCTTACTTGCTAACATTCATAACTTCAGCATACCTATGAGCTTTTTGCAACCTATCAGATTTCTTTTCCTTGGGACAAATTCCTTACCTGTAATATTTTTTAAGACCCCAAACCTTTATCTTTAAGACCACAGCCTTTACCGACTGTGTCTCTAATAATCTAATTCCCTACAAGAAACCAGTAAAATTCTTTGTGATGG
>NW_009193536.1:20150-35540 GCF_000690835.1 Fulmarus glacialis | reverse complement strand
TGCCAAGCTCTTTTACCAAGTCTACATAACTTATTTAGTACAGTACAGAAAACTTTCTGCTTACTATAACCCACAGATAACATGGTATGTCAACAAGAATATCCTAAGATAAAATATGACAGTTTTATCCAATAAACGAAATATTGGGCTTTTTATACACTTGGATGCAATAACAGCATCTCTAAAAGGTGCTGTTAAAAATCTCAATAGCATTGGAACACGATAAATTACTTCAGTGTTTTTGTTGAACGATGTTTTTTAGTGATTGTAATATTACCATATTCCCTATCAAGTTAGCAGAGCTATAATGTTTTCAAATACCTTGTCATTGCAAAATGTTTCATTTTTTGTTAATTTTATAATTACTTCCTTTTTAAAAAAGCAAAATGCATTTAAATATAATGTTGAAGTATATTAAGATTATGATATAAACTTGCACTGTATACTAAAATTTAAAAATTTATTAAGAGAGATACCTCAATCAGTATGCTTTTAATGTTTAAAAATAGAAAATTAAAATAAGTGGTGGCTACTCAAAGTCATAGCATGATAGCCATGTAATATTTTTAAAACTGCTTTTTCCCTTATCAGCATCCTCTGTCTGGGCACAACAGCAATGGACAAACAGCACAGATGAATAAAGATAAATATGCAAATGTTTTTTTTTAACATGAAAAATTCTTGTCAATAACACAGAATTATATATGAAAGTAATTGAGAAATGAGTTTACTTGTCTTGAAGAAGCTAACGAGGTCTCGAGTAGTTCAGAATTCAAACTAGAGGTTCTTTCTAGCTTTAATGCTGTCTATAATTCCAAGTGTGTAATCATCCTATCCCATGCATATTAATTACGTTAAACACTCATGGAGATGTATGTATATAAAACTGTGATGTATTTTACACTTGCTAGGTTTCATTTGTTGTTTTTTTTCTTTAACCCTTGAACTGCAAAGTACAATCTACCACCTGCAGTGACCTGAACAGTAACAGGAATTAAGGGTAAGTAACATCTCCAGCAGCTGTTTTTAAATGTGTAGTTCTTTGAACATGGGAACAATTGAAGCCTGACTACCTCTGTATTCATGTGTTCCTTTGTTTTTTGACTACTTAGCAGAATAGTGAAATATTTTCTCCTCTTCCACTATAACTCCATTTCACAATTTCTGTGTTCACATTGCTATGCCCAGCTGCAGAAATCAATAACATGAGAGTGAACTTGCACATCTGTCCTTGATATCTCCTCTCCCCATTTTTACAAAGTTTTAGGATTTTAATTGTGGTTGGACCTCTGCCCTATATATCAAATTAAGTTGAAGTCATTCTGAAGATCCAAAAGATATTACAGAGAGACAAAGGTACCCACCAAAGTATCAACTAAACCTTGTTCACATAAAAAACTAGACCTAAATTTAGTTAATCAGTCACAGGTGTAGAGATGACACTACATCCTATGAGACACAATATAAGAAAGTTATGGGGAAAAAAAAAAAGGCACATGCTGAGGGGTTTTCCAAAATACGTTTAACATTTTTATCTGTATTTCTGATGTACCTAAACTTCACTATACTTTTGGGGAACTATTTTTCCTTGTGATCTAAAAAACTTGAAGGAAGCAATGGTGTCAAAATCCACTCTCCAGAGGGAGGATATGAAACAACAGTATGACGACATACCTAACCCAGCAACCACCTAGTCTGACAAGAATCATCCAGTCAAAGGTATAAACAACCGTGGATCAGTCAGAGTGGGTGGGATCAGTGCCAGCAGCTCACCCAGGTTTCCCAGGCTGATGGACACTGTCAGTTTTATTTGTTGCCTCTCAGTGCCTTTGCTACGTTCTTTTAAAAAAGCAATGTCAAGGTCAGCTGGAACTCTCTGAAAGTGGGAGAGTGGCCTTTGGTCCTGGAGTGACCACGTATGTTGAGAAGAGAGAAGTGCAAAGTATATGGTAGGGAAAAGAAGAGGGCATCTCACCAAGAACCTGGGAGCCCAAGGCTCACAGAGAAGGACTGCTGAACAGAACAGGCAACAAAGCGAGCTTCAGGAATGAAAGAAAAAGTCCTTTAGGGCTCAGAGCAGATTTTGATCAACTCAAGGAAACACTGACATGACTAAAATCAAGATTGAGGACAAGGAGTGACTTGTTCAAAACTCATTTTATTTTTATCCTGTCTGACCTAAACATTTTGGGTTAAACACAGTTTTTATGCTAATAAAATCAGCTTTTTAATGAAAATGTTGGGGTTTTTTTCTTCTTTGGGAGACAAACCAGTCCAAATATGGACTGCAAATATGAACAGCAAAGCTAAATATTAGATTAGAATGCTAGACACCTCCTAAAATTTACAAGCATATTGCTCCAAGTCTATTCAGTTTCATATAATAGCTACTGTATCTGAGCTACCATGCCTTCTGCGGTAATTTTGGAGCATCTATATTTCTAGACCAAATACAATCTAAGTTAAAAAAAATCATGGTAATTAGATATTAAATATATCAGAAAATTTTAAAATAAAGGAGAATTCTACAGCACAATCCTATAGAGACAGTTTATATTCTTTTTGTGAAGTTATGGTTTAAAGTTCACTTTTAGTTAACTATCTAAAACCTTTAAGTACATTCCTTACTTTTTAGGTGGGCTTCACATCAAGTAGTAATCAGGAACAAAACAATGGCTATTCTGCCATTCTGATTAAACAAAATTGATTTGACCACAGTAAGCCAGGCTTTCTGCAGTGAAGCCTTTCAACATAAAAAGGATGAGGTGAAAATACCATTTTGATCATTGTTCACTTGATAATTGAAAAATTAACATTTGTAATTCTGGAAATACTACCAGAATTTTACAATCAAAAGTAGTATGTGGGCTCCAAGTATACTGAATATAGATACAAGTTTTTTAAAAACTCCTATTTCTAGAGGAAACAATTTGTCACATTGATTTTAAATATGCAAGAGACTACAAGCACAGTGTGTAATTTGGTACAGAATGGCCTAGCTCATCAATGTCAGTTAAATCATGGACACTAATAGTGCCTAAACTACTAGATTAACATGAAAACCGGTGAAAAAAATAATTATTCTATATATCCAACCAGCTAAACAGCTTTCAAAGACCTTTACAGACTTACTTTAACCTTGTTTAAGGAAAAAGTTAGCCCTTGACCATCTTTGCTAATATTTACAAGTGAATAATATAACACTTTAAGGCTCACAGCAACCTCAAACAACATAAGGGAGACAAAGACAAGTGAAAAAAAAAAACAAACCCCCAAAAAAACCAGAGTTTGTGTTTATGTTACTTCAACTGAACAATATTTAAATCCCTTCAAAAATGTCTGGTTTGTTCCTTTTTTTAATTTAAAAAACTGATTCCACATGCGAGTTTGAAACCGTAATTTCTGTTGCTGGTGAAAGTACACCACTATTGCAGTTGTGCCGCCAGCTCTAGGGTAGGCCGTGCTGTGGGCTGTCAAATAGTTATCAATACTACACAGCAGTTTGTTTCCCAAAGTGAAGAATAAGAAATCACAGTTGAAACTATATGGGAAATCAAACTCCAGCAGTGTTAGGTGCTCAGCATTCTCAATTCCCAGTCAATAGCTTGTAGGATCAGGCTCTCATGTAGGCAAACTGTAATTATCTGAGTTAGTGTTGTTTGAGCTAGCATATCTGTTCTTGCAAAACCTGACAGTCACAAAAAATGACAACTTCTAATCTGAGAAGTGACACCTACCACAGACAGAGTTCCTTAGCAGCACGCTGTTCAAATGGAATATTAAACCACCTCCTGACACACCTGATTTTCTCTAGTAGCCTTCCACCAAGGAATGATTTAATCTGTCCCTGCTGAGTTCTTGAGAGCTGACAGGAATAAAAGCTGAGATGGTATGGCTGAAGGCCATATTAATTTTTTAAATAATGAAAAATACATTAACAAGTGTTTTTTAAGCATACCTTAAAGTTATGAAACTACACCAAGTTCTACCTAACAATGTAAGCTCCTGGGGAAGGAGTAGGGGGGAGAATGATGGTGACATTTTTTTGGTCTTTGTAAGTATTAGGACCACCAATAATACGTCATCGGATAATCCATAACTCTTTTGGTACTGCATTGGTATTTTTGCTATGTTGTACTTATAAAGAGTAGAAATTCCAGTTAAACATTATTTAAAAGAGCCTTCAATTTGCTGGTTTGGTATACAAAGTTTATTCATGTTTGCATGTTTGATCAGAGTAATCTCAACCTGTTTGATACCCTTCAGCAAGGATGTTCCTTGCTGCCTTATAATGTTTAAATCTACACACTGCCCGCTCCTTCCTCTACTCCACACTTGGATTACTTTGTTGTAAAATGAAATATGTGTTGTTTAGTAAAAGAAAGTCAGCAATGGAAGTTCTGTGATGTATATTATCCATTTCCATATTCACACCGAAATGAAGAATTACCGGATTGACAGCTAAGTACTCATCATTTACTCAGACAGCAGCCTTTTATTAAGCAATCACCAATATAGGGTAAAGAGCCATCTATTCCTTGCAACTACTGCTGAAGGGATCTTTGGGCAGACGCTGAGATCTGCAGAGAGACCTTATACCAAAACAGCACCATGTTACTGCAAACTGGAGATAACTTCTCTGAGGCGGGTGGATTAAAACATGGGTTATAAACGACAGGGAATGAAAATCCATGTGCTAAAACAATGGTATTTTAGTTACTTTCACTGTCTTGAGCTTCAATTTACAAGTAAAGATGTTAAGCTCTCTGAAGGCCAAGATGAATATTCATACTGCTTATTTTCTTGAGTACTAGAAAATAATTACTGTAGAATGGATTTCAGCCGAGGCAGTTGTTACCTCCCGCTGAAGCAGTTTTTCATGAGAAGGGTCCATAAAAGAAAAAGAAATACAGGTTGACAAACTGAAGGTTTTATCACTAAAACAGCATTTTGTTTCAGTGATTCTAGACCGGGGAGATTCTGTGAAGTGTGGTGGGAGAGGTGGAAACTAGAGAACTGCTGGTATTTTCTTTCATTGCTATAATAAACGGTACAAACATCTTAATTAAGGTTCTAAAAAATGTCTAGATCTTTCTGTTGCTTCCACATATACAATGGAAAATGCATCAGGAAAGACAATGCTTTTTTTCTAATGAGTTTGCAAGCACTACAGGAAGTCTCACTCTGCCAAAATACTTGAATAAGCTCCAGAATCCACACTGTGATACAGGTTGGAGTGAAGAAGTCTTAAAAAGTCTACAAGGATACGGGATGGCTCAGTGAACTATTATAAAGAACTACGTTATGGATCCATTGTACCTAATTACTGAAAGAATACAGTGGAGATGTAGGAGTTACTCACTGGCAGGTATAAGCTTAAATGGACAAAGTAAGAATTCACAACAGAGCAACTTAACCAAATTTTACATTCCTGCACTCGGGGAAGAATAAACAGGAAGCTGGAAAAAAAAGAAATATCTCCAACTCTGTTCAAGGTCTAGTTTGGGTCTGTTTTCCGTAGGAGAACTACATAAAGTTTTCAATTTTCTGTAAATGTCAGTTCAACTTCTCCTTAGTGAGATTCTCTGAATGTCACTGTCAGTTAGCATTGCCTACCATCTTTGAGGATTGTTTCTCGCTCTGTGCCATCAATTTTCTGTCGTCCAATTAGGAAACTGGTAGTATCAGCAAAGTAAATGTAATTGGTTTCGGCATGGAAGTCCAGAGCACGAGGATTGACCAGGTTTTCTATAGGGATCATGTATTCATCAGATACTTTGGTATTCAGGTCCATTCCCCGTATTATTCCTGGGCGTCCCTTCCCATAAAAAAGAAACAATTCATTCTTTGGTCCTGCAAAAGAAGGATTATAAACATAAACAACTGATGCTGCCTAATCTTCTTTACAGTGCATAATGTCACTGTTTAATTAACCGGCTCAATTAGTGGGGGAGCAGGAGCGTTATTCAATACCAAAAATTAAACTTTCATATATTCTGAAGGTATCTAAACTCAAGAAATCTAGCTAATTACATTACCTTAATTAAAATACAAATTACTTCAGTGAGCTGCTTACATCTAATTATTTTTTTCTATAAAAGTTCACACTAAAAAGCGATGCTAGATCACAGAATAACTTTGCATCTACTGTGATATGCACATATATAGCTCTGTAGACATTCAATTTTACAATTCATTAGGATCTACCAGGGTAGTGTAAACTGTGACTGAAGTAATCATTAAATCTAGTAAGACCATAAACTCCAGCAAATACAAAACACCATTTTTTTTCACCTGAAGTTTCTCAGAAACAAACAAGAAAAGATTACAGCAAATTTCTTTCAAATGAGAAGGAATATAACAAATCAACACACACTGTTCTTTCATACTGAGATACAAAACATGGATAGAAATATTTCCTGTTTCTGAGGAGATTTTTATAACTTAATCAAGTAGGTTAATTACAAATAACTGCAGCTTAGTAAGGTGATTTTCTTTCCTTAAAGATACTTATAAATATCCTTAGATCCTTAGTACTATCAATATACCTCTTAAAATTCTCTAAAATATACACTTTTCCTAATGCCTCTCAGGGTTTTTTATTGGAGTTGTTAGTGAAAACTGTATGAGGTTTGACTGAGGTCAAATATATCCATCTACCAGCATCCATCAAAGTATCTAATTGTATGCCTTTCATCTGAACTAAATCAATGCCATTTGATCAAGAAACTAGGCAAAAATAGGTATTCCCCAAAACTTTCAGGACTGTCCTGTTGGCTGTAGGTGACCAACAGCTTGTGTATACCTAATGTTAAGTTTAACCATAGTTATGCAAATCAAACTTGCTTTCACCAAGTATTGAGAGAAAAACCTTGCTTGACTTATTCACATGAATGGTCTGCCTCTGCGTTACAAGTTGATTATATGGGTAGAAATTAGGCGTGACAAACTGTTTAACAGCATTTCAGTACTTATGTGCTGTTAGAATGCATAGTATATAAAGAAAGAGTAAGACTGATTAACTTAAAACCTGTGATAATTTTTAGAATTCTTTAAACAGCATCCCAGGTTTAATTTGTCACCTCTATGAACTAAGCCTAATCAAATCATTTCAAGGGAATGAAAGGAGTACGTGAACAAAGTTGTTGCAAGCAAATTTTACCCAAAAACGGCCCATGTGATTTCTATTGTTATTGATAAGCATGTTAACTAACACCCAGAACTATACCCTGAAATATTAGCAGCTGGCAGACTCTTTGATTTAGATAACATACTTTTGCACGACCTGCCATCACTTCCCAAGATGAAGCCAGTCCTGCAGCGACAAGTCCGTGCTTTGTAGTTGCTGCTGAGCAGACAGATATGTGAACATCCTCCCGGCATTCCATATGGGTCCACTTCACATGCATGGCTTCGGACTACAGCGAGTGAAAAACAGCACGATTGAAAATCATTTAAAGCAAGATAATTATATGCATCAGCATGTAGAAAGTTTAGACAGGAAAGAAAGGGAATTTGTGTCACAGTAAATCTTTCCCCAGAACATAACTACAAAAGAAGGTGTTTTTTTTAAGATGATACCCAAAACAGACAAGTAATCCAAAGGGCCATCTTGTGGCTATCAAGTGTTGCAGCTATCAAGCCATACCCTACAGTGTCGTATGCGATCACCCCTTTTTGAAGAAGCTTCTGCACAGCGTTTGCCGGGCAGCATTCCCCTGGCATAGCTGACACTCTTCCCCGTTTTTATTTGTTGCTTTGGTTCATTTGGTTGGCTGGTTTGCTTTTTGAGAACAAAGTGAACCCCATGCCAACGCAGTTTGCTATTCATTCAACTCCATTAGACAGCACCTTTCTGGGGCAGATGCCTGTGCAGAACATAAAGAACACAACGAGCCTTGTAGCATTTTTCTGTATTTTACAGTTGGGACATAAATCCAGCTGAATAAGCCAAAGAATTCCTTTCCCTTGACTTCATATTTTCAAATGCATGGTTCTAAATTAGTAGACTAATACGTCAAATTAATTTTTTTAAAACTCTTTATGATAAATCCAATGAGAAAACAAAATCTATCTTGCTATCCTACATTTACTAAGCTGGCTTACAACAGGCCAACAGTATTTTAGCTCAAAAAATGTTTTTCTCTTTTCTCTCCTTTCCCTCAAGCTTTTTAGTTGTTTTTTAAAAAAAGTAATCGAGTGGTTTAAGGTCAATATTGTTAAAGGTATACAGAAACTCTACCAAGCTGAGACAGCCTTTACAGCAAATCTTGACAAGCAACAAACATGTCCATTCAAAACACAAGAAGAAACAGAGTGAACAAAGGGCAAGAGGAACAGAGTAATCACAGGATGTAATAAAAGATTACGCTGTGCTCATGTCTCTCCTCTACCCAACCTCTCTGACTCCCTCAGGGGTACAAGAGGGAGGCCTACAGCAAGGAGTGAGTCTTTGCAACCTCCTTCAGACACTGACATCTGCAAATCAATGCCCTCAGCTATAGAGTGAAAATTAGTTCACCCAGTCTACATCAATTTAGAATTTGTTACCACTTCAGAAACTTCTCTAAAAGCAGTCAGTCTGTTTAATAACATTGACGTTCATCACCAGAATTGATGTGTTAGCTTTTCTGTCCAAGCAGTCATGTCAAGGGTTTATTGCTATCAGTCATATCAAAAAATTCTCATAAAGTATCACTGTAAACATTTTGGATCTTGCTATCTTTGCACAAAGTTTCCACAAATCACACTGCTGTTCTGAATGCAGAAAATATGCGATCACAGCCATGATTAGAGTCATACAGGACTATGGACTTCAGAAATTGCTCTTTCACCAAAAATTCTGAGATTGAAAGGAGTTTTTCATTCCAGACGAAAATGAAGATTTCTTTCACAAAAGGCAAAGATGATATTTATACAAACTGAGGAAAACTTAACAGCAATTTCCTATCTCACTAATTGCTGTGCTGGCAGTGAGGCAGGCTAGCTGCCCACATCTCCATGCTTTTTTTAGCAATCCCGAAGACGGGGCCTCTCTTGAGGTTTGTAATCTGCCTGAAAAGCAGGCCCAGAGAAACCAGGAATCTCTGAGGTCTGAGAGCCAAGCGTGTGGACAGTATTGGACATCTAACAATTCTGAAGGTGTTAAATTCTGAAAGCGTTAAGTGCGTGGAGCCAGAAAACTTGCAGACCAGGGCTCTTTGGTGGTTCTCCAAGCTGAATGCTCAGGAAGCAGTTGTGTTAGGAGATTAGAGACGCAGGAAAACTAGCAGTAAGCACATAGAAAACTGGGTAGATGAAGAAGCAACAGAGAGTTTTGCCTCAATGACAAGTTTTCACTGCATCTTCTGATATATTTTTCTGGAAGAACCTTTTTAACCCCACATCCACCTAATATCTGGCTTTACGTTTCCTAGAAAGAGGAATTTTGATCTTACCTGCTGTTTGAGTTCTTTTCTGGTATACACGGATCTCTTTAGCATGGTCAAGTCTAGCAAGAGACTGAACATCAGTGCCATTATATCTGTTTATTCGTAAAATACTGACATTATCTGAATTAACTGTATATAAATAGCTTTCAAATACTGCCAAACCACAAAGATGCCTAATCTGGAAAAGAAAAAAATGATATCATTATTTTAGCTGAATATTTTAGGTATATCTATGATTTGTAAACATCAAACATTACTGTGAATTGTACATGCTAAACTGTAAAAAAGCATTTCTGAATATGTCGATAAATACTTGTAAATAATAAACACAAACTACGCTTACAAGTATAGTTCATATTCTTGTAGGCTCAAGTTCATAATTAAAAAAGCTTTGTACAAGGAAAGGCAGAAAATTCAAAATATTTAGCAATCCAAATTAATTTATCCTCTGAATTTCTGATTTTCTTCTTTTTAATTAAAAACTCCTGCATACTTTGTTAAGTGCAACTGCTTATTTTGTTATTAACTGATATTAACTACTAATAACTAAGATAATGCTAGTTAGTATTAGTTAATTTAACTAATAAATATAGTAAATATAGATATTTAAAGCACAGTTTATAGGTTGAACTGATGTATTTTTTTATCATGTTATAATCAAAGCAAGGCAAATAGTGTAAGATATACCCACTGAATATTGTCTTAAGTAAATAAATGAAAAAATAAATGAATTCCCTCAGTTATGCTTGCGTTCCTTTTGTGTTGGTGTCTTCAAATATGGTTGTGGTCACACGGTACTGCTTGTTTCTCAAAAAGTGAATTCTAAAATGTATTAATCTGTGATGTGTCTGGCTACGTTGATTAAAAATTACCTAACGTTAGTAAGTTAGCCAATCACAGCTCAAATATGAAGTGTTCGATAATCTAGCGGTTGATTTATAGATTCAGAAAATGTAAAATATCTCATCGACAATTTTGAAAGCTGAACAAATTAAAAAGAATTCGTTGGCAGATGTTCAGATATTCACATGCTGAATATCTTATTAGTTTAATCAATAAATTGTTCACCACAAAGTATTTACTTAGCTCATTTACTCACAAATTCAGACATACATCACAAAAAAAACCACAAAACAAAACAAAACAAAAAACACCAAAAAAACCAAACAAAAAACCCTGCGGTGCATCAAATATTTCAGCCCTTTCTGGAAACTATCACCCAGTAGGCCAAATTTTGCTATTGTATTCTGCCCTTACCCAGAAAAAAAGTAAAAAATAATTGAGATCAATGGAAGTGTTTGATTAAGACCCAATAGAAATTCAATCCAATTACAGTAAGATGGAAAAGAAAAACAGCCTTGGAAATGATGATGCATCTGTACCAAATTGTTGAATTCTCCTCTGCATTATAATTCTTTCTTCCCTATTTCCATTTGCACTCAGTTTAAAGCTTTATTATTTAACTCCCATGAGAGCTTTTCTATATTTACACTATTAAAACTATGTGACTCTTTTAACAATACATTTTATAATGACTTAATTATTTGTATTTAATTTATGCATTTGTTGGTTTTTACTTCTCATGAAGCTTTCCAGCTATCTTATGCATGAATGGAAGTGTTGTTTGCTACAAAGAATAGTCCTTTGAAAACCACACAGACCATCAATCATAAAAGCCCATATCATTTGGAAAGCATGTCTTTTGATATGCTTGTACTTATGAAATAAACTTTAATCCCTAAAATTACTTGAGAATAGTTTTCTGGTCTGCTCTTTCCTTGGACTAATGAGGACTAATTTGGAGTAACTGTCATTCTAAATCCTGGCAAATGCAAGCACAAAATGTAGCGAAATCATTTTTTCATTTGAGTGGAAAGACAACCAATATGCTTCTCCTTTTGTGATAGCAGTGACCAACTGAAAGGCCAAACGTTTCAGTACCTTTCACCCATATTGAAAGAAACAGACATCCTTCTCCCTTCTTAGCTAGTTTAGAGAGAAAGAATCCCTCTGAACTTGATAAAGAATCCTCTTTTGCATCTAAATTGCAGAAAGAAGAGAAGCATCTCCCTGTGACACCAGTACAACTCATTTACAAGCCTGTAAAAGTATTTGTTAGTTGCTTCTGAAAATGGCTTTATTTTTTTAAGTATCTATTCCAAAATGTTACCTGAAAAAAAAAAAAAAGAATTTACAAGATCTGTTATTCCAGGACAACTTCCTAAAGACTGGGAGTAATTTGGTAGAAATAGGAAGATGTTTGCTATTTAGCCAGGTGACCTAGACTGTTTTTTGTCACATTTTCTGCCTATTTTTAAGTGGTAGTTATGCTAACCAGTTGTCTCTTGGTAAACGGTAATTACTTGGAAGCAAGCAAAGAATGACAGCAGAACAGGTAAAATGTTTATTCTGTCTGCACATTTCTACACACACTGTTTAACCTCAGGCAGAAGCAGATGTTCTCATGGCACCCACACCAGCTCTGGGAGTCCAAATAGCAACCAGGAACAGCTTGGTCTTTGCTAATATTCCCTTGATTTACATAAGCCTCACAACTACCAGGGAACCCTTCCTTTCCCTGCTACCTACTACCCTGCTCTCCAGCTGAAGCAACAATTACAGATTGATATACTCCTGCTCAAAGACTCATACAGTCACAACGTTTGTATTTATGACTCTGAACATCTGGATCAACTGGGAAAAGCATCACTGCCATCAGGAAAATATGATTTAAGGTCATCCAGATTGGTCTGAGCAGGTGAATAGCTTTTGCTGTTCTTCTGTTTCTTTCACATTCTTGTGCCTGTTAGTCTCTCCTTTCTGAACTGGCAAGGGTATCTTCTTGTCATTAATAATTTAACCCTTAGTATCTTCCCATTGCCCCACATTTTCCCTCCTGAAGTCTTTTACAATGGGGAGTGTGACTTACATGGTGCATTGTTAATGAGACACTGCATGGAAGCTTGTCCATAGGTTCTGAAACAGGCTAAATTGCAAATAAAACAAAACATGCAGATGGATCTTTTACTGCCTAACGCATTTCAACTAAAAAGAGAAAAAAATCTGAAATTACTGTAACTGTTAGCATTATCTATGTTTATTTATTGATACCATTACTTTTTACTAATTTGCAAATAAATACCTACTTGTCTGCCTTTAATTATTGTATGCCTTTTTCTCCCTTGATAGTCAACAACTTCCACACTATCCAGATATATGTCAACCCAGTACACATATTTATTGACGAGGTCTAGTGCAAGAGCAGTTGGCTGTTCAATTTTAGAGTCTACTATCCACGTCCTGTTCATTCCATCCATGTCACATCTCTCAACCTTGGCAGCATTCCCGTAGTCTGTAAAGAAAAGCTTTCTGTTGAAAGAAAATAAGATGTTGTAAGTTTCAAAGGGTGTGAACAGAGCGCAAAGCTCCTGGCGGATCTCTGCAAAGTAACTTTTTGTTCTTCATCATCTATCAATAACCCATATAACCCATATTGATAATCATATAATTACCAAAAAAATTCACCATATCTTCTAACAAATTCACAATTACACATCACTGTCTTTCAAACAGAACGTACAAAAGTTCTAAATGCGTTTCCTTACACCACAGATACACCATGTAATACTTGTCTTTTAAATGGATGGTATTCAAATGTGCAAAGACTACATTACAATCTTAAATATCTCTTTAACCGTTATTTATAAAAAAATGGCAAGATAATTACAGATAACAAAGAGTGGCAAAACCACAAAGCACTTACTTGGTTTGGAGAACAATTCACTGCATATAAGGTATAACAAATACAGCGATCCACACTGTCAGGTTTTGGAAAATACATTTCTAAAGAAGATGCTTTAATCTGTAGTGCATTTGTATCCAGTCTTGGAAGGATGTTCAGGCTTTAAAATGTTTCCACAAATCCAATGAGTCATTCCATCCAGGAATAATGGGAAACTATCAAAGACTTAAAATTGCTACTAAAGCTTCCTAACCCGATACTTGATTAGCATTCACTGGGTTTAGTACACACAAATCAATTTTGGTTAACCTGACAATATTTTAACAAGATTACCTATTTGTGAGACTAAATTACACTTGCAATCTGAAGACCACCTTGCCATGACTTTAACATGCTATAAAGAATAATCTGATTCCAGACTGAATGTTACTAAAATTACTTTGAGAATCAGGATTTCATTTTCCAAATGAAGTGAATTATCTCCTAGTTATTACCACTAATGGGAATAACATTGGATCAACAGCATATAAACCTTGAGATATCTTTATGTTAAAAAGTAGTAATTTATAGCCTTGTAACCTCTCATAGAAATTCAGCATTGTAGTATGTTTTAGGCTGGAAAGAAATCATGTTTGCTAAATAGCCAAATGAGACCCATCTCCTTTATTATTACCATTCTCAAATAAATAAGAATACATTTTAAAGTGTTAGTGTAGTTAAATTGTTTCACGTGCAAAATATGTAAATTTTAAAAAATCATTAAAAGTATTGAAGGCAGTAGAATTATCTATAGTATATATACAGCAGCTGTCAAATGCCAAAATGAATTGGTCACAGAATCATAAAATAGGGCTTGAGGAGAATTTGAACGGTCATGCAGTCCACTACCAGGCCATAAGGCAGAATAAACTTTACCTATAACATTCTTGAGGGATAACTCCAATCCTGACAAGGATTTCTATTTATCAAAATAATTTTGAATTCCCGACTTGTCCTTCATCGTAATTCTGCATCCCAGCTGTACTTTAAGAACATTTTAAAAAACACATACTTATCATTCAGGTCCATATAAATCAAAATGTGCATACTACAGATGACGTGCAAAGTAAAAATTATGTCTGTAAAGCAAATGTTTAATTTGGAACAATAAAACCCAAAGAACTGTGTGTATATATATGTGTATACACACACACATATATATGTATATATGTATTTCATCAGCAATAACAAGGCCAACACCTATTACATTTAAAATAAGTTGTTAAAACATTACATGTACTCTAGTCTGCAATCGGTACTTTGAGGATTTGATTTAGGTTATTTAATGGAACTTTGTATCTCAATATTCAAAAATTCAAACTACAGCTCGTTTCGCAATCATAGAACCAAATGGGTTGTGCTGTGCTCAGGCCCCCCCCACCCCCCGCCGCCCCGGTGTGTTTATATAAACACACACACAAACACACAGCAACTACAAAGACCTGGAGCTTGACTTCAGACTGACTCTTTACTTGATTGCTTAGTGCACAGTATACTCTTATTAACATTTCCACCTAGTATCACAAAACAGACTAATACACAAGTTCAAAATAATAATTATTTGCCTTTTACAACAATAATCTCTTTTCAGATCAGACAAGAAATAAAACGTTTGTATGTCAATAACAAATACATACAGTAAAGAGTATCTAATTTAAGATGCTTCTCCAGCTTTCAGGGACAGGGGGTCATTTCTTTGTTTTCTAAATATCTGTTTTATATTAACATAATTTGTGCTAAGGAAGCTAGCATGACTTCATGTGTATACGTCATACTTTTCATTTTAAAAATAATTACTCTTCTCCTGGAGACTGACAATAATAAAACTTTATCTTTGAATGTAGAGGCAAAAGAAAGGAAGTAGTTGCCTAACTGCTGCCGTATGATCAAAGCGTACTGAAAATTAAATTAAGAAAATTAAATGCTTTACCATGTAATCTTGAAACGCAATTCTGTATTTAAAGACTAACGCAGATTTTTAGAATGAGGTTTAAAATGGAATTGCATTTATAACACATGAAGCTGACCCACAATTACACTGTATTTGCTTTGCCTTGGGAGTTCTCAAAGATATACTATAGTAGTATTTATTTCAGCTCAAGACCAATTTTCCTGCTCACTAACGGTGCTGGATTTCCCTATCCATTTTCAGCAGGGGGTGGTGAAATCTTTTATCAA
>NW_009193536.1:0-20119 GCF_000690835.1 Fulmarus glacialis | reverse complement strand
CAGGAATACTGACCGTGTGCATTTCCCTGTACAGCCCAAGCACTATGCATTAGTACTGACCTTGAGGGACCAGCTCTAACTGGGACAGGGAGAGCTGGGTTCATTACAGCCTTTATTTCCTGAGACTACCAATGAGGGTGCTAACTGAAGCTGCTGTAAAATAGTAAAAATTTTGGCACTAAATTGAATTTTATTAAGACATGTTATCTTTTGAAAGCTACAGACTTCTTCATGTGTAGAAATTCTGAATATTCTGCTAGCTCTTTGAAACTGCACAAACCACAAACCCCATGTTCTGCCCATTGTTAATCAAGAACAAAAAGGGCCATCTTCTTCATCAAGTCCAGGTGCTTTGCAGGCATCCTATACTACTCCTTTTTCAAACTTCTTAAACTCATAAAAGTACTTAGTTGTTTTGACCCAATGTTCCGTCCAGAAACTCTTTCAGAATGGTTTCATTGTTGTTCCAACAGTTAGGAATCTATATCTAATAACTAATGACAATATCTTCAAGGCTAAATTACACCTACTGATTTCTGCAGCACACTTATTTGGCTTAAACAGTTCTTTTCACCTGTCTTCCCCTCCAAAGGTATTTCTAGATGGCAATCAAATTCTTTCCCTCTCTACCTAGCAGCTAGAGATAAGCAAAGGAAGTCAATCTTTCTCATCTCATAAGACAGGCTCCTTATGTTGCCTTTCTGTGTAGTTATTCCAATTTTAGGTCATGTTCTTGAACAAGCATGGTCAGCACTGGATGCGCTCTTCCAGAGAGGGGTTCACCGGTGTCTGTGCAATGGCACTGTAACTTCCCTGCATCAGCTGGAGATTCAGCCATCACTAGATGACATTTGTTATTTTCTCAGCTCTCTTACACTGCTGATTTACAGTCATCCTCTCCCCAGCTATTACATACATCCCCCTCCCTCTGCTGATTTCCCAGGCTTTAGCTGACTTTCTCCGGTCTATGAAATACAACCCATTTCATAACTTAACAACTTAGTCTTAAGAAGTTAGGGTTGGAGTTTTTCCAACATGAGTTTGGTTTCAACTAGGAAAACACAGGGAATATTCCCTCCACGTCTGAGCAACAAAATCTCTATAACATTTTAAGATAGCCTCAACTAACAAACCAACCGACTACAAATAGTGATAAAGTCACATTACCAGATAAAACTAATTCCAGAGAAGAATGTCACAAGACAAAAGTGACAGTGAACTTCCCAGCCCCTGTTCTCATACCAGTGGTCACAGATTCATCTTTCCTTCCTTATCAGGCCCCGAAAAAACATAAGGAGGGCCTCAAAAGGCCTGCTGTTCTTTCCTGACAGAAGACATCTGTCCTCAATAGAAACTTCCTTTCAGACCCAGATAGTTATTGTCTTAGTTCAGCCGCCAACGTTATATGCCTCCCTTATCACCATTGGTTTTGTCCAGCAGCTTCTCTCTTGTCACTTCCTTTTGTTCTCCAAGCTTTCAGTCACCGCATTCATAATCCACCTATTCAACTAGCAGAGAAAGAAATCTCTTCTCCTTGTAAAGTTGCATTTGGATGACTGAAAACTCTTAACTTCTGGTGCACCTAAGCAGCCAAATACTGTACAGCACAATCAGATGTTTGGGGGGCAAAATTTCACAATTCTGCAACTCTTCGGCAAAAAACCCACCACCCATGTATGGAACAATATTATAAATATCATGAAATAGCTGACAATTTTTTTCCTGACATATACAACTGTGCTTCACAGTTAAGTGTATTCATGTGCCATTATTATCATTATTATTTTTTATTCTTTATTTCCTCCTCAGTCTCTCATTACTCTTTGTAAGAGGGAAGAGGTACACTTGTCACCATGAACAGAAGCTCATCTATCCAGCTGCCAGGCCTCAGACTCTAAACTGTTCCCTGTATAACTCACAAGCCAGCCTATTCCCACCTCTTATTGCTCCTTTAATTCCCAGGTTGGCTTTTAAACCTCAAGTGCTCCTTCAGTGGACCTATGGAAGAGGAATGTGTTACTGTACAATAACCTCAACCTCTTATGAGAACAAGCAAAACGCATGCCCAAACAGGACAGCTGCAGAAGATAAACCATCATACACCTGATATTACGGTGTGGTTTAAGACCAATTGCAGGAGTGGAGACTAAATGGACTCAGGTACCAAAACACTTTAATCACAGATGTATCCAAATTACACACCTTCCCTGTCCTGCAGGAGTTAAGACATGCTATCCTACAGTTACCTAAAGCTCATATGTTAAGACTACTGTCAACGGGACCCAACTCGTGTGCCAGCTACCAACGTAGCAGCCAAACGGCAGTGTCAGGGAAAATACCATCTTTTGCCTCGCCACCTGTTTCTCTCTTACTCTGGTCTTCTCTTATCAGAGAAGAAGATGTGTTAGTGTAAGCACTACTCAGTAGAAAAAGGATAAAGATTGCAAATACACACATTTAAAGGATAGCACCTTCTACTTAAGCTGAAGAACCAGAAAGGATGTTCTTCTGAAGTAATTACAGTCCACCAGCTTAATCTCAAGAAGGTGGGATTTTGAAGGGAAGAATGACAGAGAGCTTGGCAGTTCACAGGGAAGAGTCAACTGCAATGCAAATTTATCAGAGGAAAATTAATATAGTATATATAGAAAGAAGGCTGCTTTCTTAGACAAAGTTACTGCCGTGGACCAGACCTATCTAGATTAAAGTATAATAGCATACCTCAACAGGAGCTAGGAGTAGAAAGAGCAGTATTTAATTTCCAGAAATTACACTGAAAGGATCATTATCAAGACAGAAAGCTACTAAAGATATTCCATTGATCCTGGGAAAATGAATGAGTGACAAGAAGTTGGAGGCTTTTTTCTAATTTAGAAGAGGGATTACGGTGTGGGAAAAACTCTGAATTGGTGTAACAGAAATGGAGTGCAATGTAATTGGTTTAAAACCTAATGAGAAGACCATTGACATTGAGAAACACTAGCCAGATATACTGTAGGACAAATTGTAAACACAGAAGGATACACTACAGGATAACTAAAATTATGGGGACTGTGGTGGACCGGGAACCTTCTTCAGAGGAGGTGATCAAAACACCTAATTAAAAAGACTGTGCGAAAACATGTGTGGGATGCTTTGCTTGTAAATTAAAGCTTATGGTATCAGGATCTACTTACTACTTATGGATCTGCTTACTGGATTCTCAGAAGGGGACTGCCATGCAGTCCTGTATGTTATTTCTACTGCATTTATGCAGTATCAAAATGAATGTGATTTGATTTAATTTACATTGCATTTAATTAATAGCATGTTTTATAGCATGGTCGAGGAACATTTCCCCCTCTGTTGACGTTTAAGTTGATTTCTGGGTTCAGTAGTTTTCTTTTTCATCTGCATCTAAAGCAAAAGACATCACCCACACTCAGATTTAGCCCATGTTTGGTAGTAAATGAGCCATGGCCCGTAGTGTACCAGACAAATCTTAGGTACTTGAAGAGTACTACTTGCTAACACACACACACACTTAAAACAATTGCCAGGTTTGGGGCAAAGGCAAATTTGTCCCCAGGGCAGAAACACAAAAGCCATTGGATTTGGTCATTTGGGTTCCTCCTCCCCCCCATTCTTTCTAGCACAACGCAGCACCCATCACCTTGAGGATAATTTCTCCTTGCAAATCCAGACTATTTTAGGGGGGTTAGAAACCAGCAGGTTCTCCAGTAACTTGCCTTAATTTCTGTAACTGGTTTTGGAAGGAAATATCGGGTGGATGTTTTTTGGGCTACATAGGAGTGAAATTCTGTTATAGCTCCTCCATGACTTCTGCAATGTAAAGAGGATATATGTTCCAAATGTTCCTAATATTTTGGAAACCTGACAATGAGTGCATAAGACTAAAATAATAATGGTTTCTTCCCGTAGAGAGCTGCAGATTTAGTGCCACGCAGGAAGCGGCACAGAGCCGAGCTGCAGATAAAAGTAAAACCCAGTTAGAAAACTCATTCTCACCGCATAGATCCAAGCTCAAATCACCGCTTGTTGCACAGCGGCACACGGGCAAAATCAGCAAAAGCTCAACCCAAATGCCTTAGGGGGGACATTTGTAATAAAATACCTTTCTCTTTACACAGAAATCACCAGTTCAAACAAAGGTTTTCTTATGTACAGTAACAGGGATGGCAATCTGAGCAGCAAACGGCGTGAATAGCTGTGAATTTGGGGACAGATTAAAAAAAGAGCAAATCCAGTTCACTGCTAAAGTAGCTACAAATTGTCATGATCTGTGGAGTTCTTATTGAACAGAGCAACACAACATGGGGGAAAAGAGAAAAATCCTACAACTATTTTCTTCTTCTTTTTTTTTCCCTACTAAAACTGTCCATCTATAGAAATATGCCTAGTATAAAGCCAAATTGGTCTGCCATCAACAGGAACCCCCCCTCCAATAAATTTCCTTTGACACACAGAAATATGCATTTTCAGAGATGTTATAAAGTGAATGTAATATGATAATTCAGGACTGATTTGTTACATTGTTGTGACTATGCTCTACTACTGTTTTAGCTTATCAAAACAAAATCCTGCATAGAATTTTTCAAGTTTGTTCCTTTCCACTTTTGAGGGGATAAAAGCCTTCACTTTCTTTTGTCTTAGGAATGACAACCAAATATACATAAAAGTTTTTTTAAAGGTCATAATGACCCTTAAAAAGTTTTGTCCCCTTCCTTTTCCACCCAAATACGCTTTCTCTGCAGGGAGGTAACTGCAAAACGCACTCCAGTGCATCTATCTCCCATCTCTGGGTGCGGCAGGAATAATACATGATAGTAAGACGTACAGCTAACTCTTTATCTTATGACATCTTTTCACAGTTTCAATTTTCTCTCACAAGCAATGCTTCTTCACACTCAGAGTAAGTATGTAGCAAACCCACATCAACCATACCATAATCTCTTTCTTGCTCCACTTATGAACAGGTGCGAGTTTCTGCACATGCTAAAAAAATGCACACCAGAAATATAACACCAATAAATCAAAGACAAACACCCACAGAAATGAAAATTCAATTCATGGGTTTTTCTAGAGGATTAAAAATGAAAAGAAAGTTTGTCTTACATTCATTCTTGTCATAATAGTTAAGCCTGGGTTCCCCCCCCCCCCATCAACAAGATTAAAGCTGTAAGACCTACCCTTGAAAAACTGCATCCCTTAGCATATATCAAATTTATACTTGCTTAATCTGCTTTCTGTCTAAATACAATTCAATATCCTTTCATTAAAGCCATGTAATTACTTTGAGTAATTTTGTGCAGCAATGGTGTATTTTCATTGTATTTCTCTTTCTTCTGAACAAAAGGATGTTGTCTGAATTTTGAAAATTTATTCCCAATATAAAATTATAGGAAGTCAATCCAATTTTACATTTTGTCACTTTTTTTCATAAATATATGCAAAGTTTTAATAAGTCTTATATTTAATTGAAAGGCACATTGCAGATGTATTCACGGAATCATTAAGGGCCCTGAACATTAGTATTTAATTTGTCCAGTTATTGCCATTCATCTGAAAGTGTATGGATTCAGATTTAAATCCGATGCAGAAATCTGGAAGTAAGAGTCCTTTCAGACTGTACATGCACTTGCCCATGTGTTACTACAAGCTCATCAGTTAGAATAAGAATAAAGAAACATTGATTATTCCCAGTTCATCACAAACCAGCTGTGCCAGATTACTGTGTTGATCCACTGAGAAAATTCATTTTTTAAAGACACACAAACTGTCATGTAACATAGTTTTATAATCATCACTTAAGTAGACTTTTAACGTGACAGCCAAATAGTACCAAGAAGTCTTTACAGTATTTTAAAAATAGTATCTATAAAACCAAAACTATTTCACAGACTTTTATATATTTATAAAATGTGTGTTTACATCCATATCATGCACACACTTATGTAAATCTGTAACTCTGAGCCTGAAGAGAACATGATGATGAATATAGTTCTTGGATTATCCTGAGCAATTATTTCTGAGGATTAGATGGTTAATTTCAGCCACTCTGTATTTTATCAGATATACAAGATGCAGTGAAATAATTTTGCCATAGAAAATTAAAATTCTGGTTTTTCATTGGAAACTCTGGGTCTGACATATACGTTATCATTCAAACTCAACTAGGGATGTGTATTTTTAATGTAATATTTTTTATTATTCTGCTTTGAATGATTTCTGGAACAACAAAATGGTGCCGCTTGACCTTTTATACTATTTACATGAACCCAAGTACACTGCAGAATACACATATTCAAAGATTTATTTTCAAAGATTTAATTAGTATTGTACTGAAGATCTTTCACAGAAAAAATAAACACAGTACTTCTCCTGAAGCTATTTAATTTTCACAATATATTGTTATATGCAGTCAGACCTTGTTTTTTCTTCCACTTAATAAACAATCTTTTCCTTTAGTTGAGAAGCAACAATTTTAAGAATGACTTTTTAAAAACAGGAATTTTTGTGTGTGCGTGTGTGTGGGGAAGTTTTCATTAATTGTTCAGTACTTGTAGGGGAAAAAAAAGTAGAAAAAAGACACCCCTGAAAGCATGTCTGACTTGCAGCCTGATGAAACTCAGGCTAACAGGAGAGCAGTTTGGAGCTTGGTAGGTTTAACTTTTGTCCCAGAGCTAAGTTTAGCAGTAACTTGCTTTTTAAAAATGACTGTCTAGACACAGGGGGCGATTATTTCCCAAACACAATCCCACTTCTCCACTGGCTTTTCTTTCCCAGAATTTGAGACATGGCTCTTTCAACCCAGTTTGAGAAACATTAGTTACATGGACTGTTTGGCACTATGGAATACAAAAAATGTACCCATTCAGTTTGTCAGAGATTTAAAATCATGTTTTCTACATCACCTACATCTATCACAATACAGATATCTACTTTAAACTAAGAATGCTTTGTCTTCAAATTTGTGATTTGTCAACCAATTGTTTCTATTTAGAGTTACAGAGAACGAAAAAGACAGCATTTTTTCAATATTAATTTATTTTAAATTTATTATTAATGTGAAAAATAAATTATAACAGTTCTTCCACCTTGGTATTTTATGACCTATACCAGATTAAATGTCAGTAATAGCTGGCATTTGAGAACCGGTCTCATCCATCTTATACAGAAAATACTACAATAATCATCATTATATAGGATTATATTAAATTAATCAAAAAATCCAGTTTGCAAGCTTTAGGACTCTCAGGGCTCCTCCTTCACAGGCAAACCTGAAGAGGTGTACTCTTTAAATCCCAAGCGCTTCAGAGCCCAATTTTGAAAACTGAGGATTTAAAGTAATGATGAATTAGCAGTCAACAGCAAGGATGGGGATTCCTTCTTTCCAACAAATTCATGGAAGACGAATATATCAGTGGCTATTAAATGCAATGATGTTTCTAACTCTGAAAATCACAATATTGTACACCACTGGAAACTAACAGGTTTGCTGTGGAAACTACTACTGTATGCTTGTTTTATTCTTACTTTCTCATCTAAGCATGTCATTTTGCTACAGTTATGAAAAGTCACATCTAGGATGCTATGCTAAGGGACTGTGCTAGTACTTTCTTCAATACCCCTGTTCTCAAAGCTCTTGGCTGAGATTTAAATCATTAAATACAACCAGTGACATCAAAGCTAAAGATGATCTTGGATGAAGACATAGGTTATCCTGTAGAATAACTAATTTGACAAAAATTACACTTTAAATTTGTATTTTAAATATGGATAAAAAATTTTAATTTATGTAAAAAATATATTTTAAAGCAATCTTTACATATGCTAATAATTTCACCTTACGCCAAAGGGCAGCAAATACATTTCCTATTTGATCCACACAAGCAAACACTGCTAACACATGAATCCTTAAGCTAGTTTAAATTGTGCATATGGCTATTTAGCACCGCGTAGAATAGAAAATGGACAGCCTGTATTTGACAGCAATGGACAGAGCTGATCTTTATCTCAACATGCAGCTTTCCTTTGGGATGAAGCAGTAAACTTTGCAGGTTAGGGAAATACTCCCATCTAATTAATGATTCCAGTTGTGAACAGCAATGAGGAGGTACTCAGCGTTCACCAAGAAAAACAAAAAAACCAAAGAAACAAACAAACAAATGTATCTACCCAAACTATAATAGCTGTTCAAAATGAAATGAAAACAAAATTCTCATCCAACATTTCCATGTTCCTGTTTATAAATCTCCTTCCTTTAACGTTTTTTTTTTGTAAGGTAATAAATTCCGAAGTGAATATTAGAACTTGCTCTACATCCTGAGTTTCGGATCAAATATCTTCTGCTGAAGAGATTGGTTCGGACACTGCCGGTCTATGCAAGGCTTGTTAACGGCACACACCTTCATGCAGGTCTGCAGAGCCTGTAATCCCCCCACTAGGAATCTCCAGATTCCTAGCTGGACCACTATTTAATGTCAGCAACGACCGAATTATTTGATGCCATGCCTCAATTGGCATTTGACAGCAAGTAAAGAAAAACAGGCAGTTCTGCTCCCCATTAACTGCCAACTAAACAAGCAATTTTATCCCCAAAATTGTACTTGCAAGTTAAATTAAAACATACAAACAAACCCCCAAAACCCCAAACAAACTACACAAAATGAAAAACAAAGTCTGGTCTGAAATAAAGATCATAGACAATGAATTACCAAGTTAATGGAAAGAAAAAAACAAAGCATGACTTATACAGAATCATAATATTTGAAATTAGATTGGAAGTATTCTATTTGCATTATTTTATCTCTTCTGAGATCAAAGACACTTTAAATCTTCATGATATTTTTTCTTGAGGCATTACAAAACAGAACTCAATTTTGGTTAAGTGACAACGAAATTGGTTGTATTCCAACACAGAGAAGGGTCTACTGTTTTTGCTGTTGTTACTCTGTTCTTGATGTCTTAACCTTTAATTTGCAGCAGCTAGTCCTAGCGGGAAGGCAGAATTGTTCATAATACTACTACCAATTAGTGCCTAATCACTAGAACTAATATGAAACTGCTAGAAAACTGACTGGTGTATACAGGCAGGATATAAAACCAATGAATGCCTATTTGAAACACAAATATATAAACAACAGAAGGATTTCAATCTTGACTTCCAAAGGTTGTCATAACTGAGAGCCCAGCAATGACCTGTGACATTACTTGTTATATTTCCACTGTGGTAGAGAAGTTATACAAATAATAATAATAATCCAAAAATGTTCATGCGTGCTGCTCTAGTCAGCAAATGTTTTCATAAACTTTTCCTCAAAGTTTTGCTGAATGCTATAAAGAATACAAGGATAAAAAAGTTTCTATACATGGTGGTATCTAGTAGTAAGCAGACACTGATCGGAGTGTAACAGTAAATTAATGGAGGCTGTGTATTTTGATGCTCAAAGTGATTTTAATTGAGCTAGGGCATTGAAACATGGTGCACTCATGCACCTACATTAGTGAAAGGATGGAACAGTTCTGTTACGCTGATATTTTATGGCAACTGACAAGATATGAAATAAGATTTAAAACATTTTGTATTAAAGAATGTTGCATGTGAGTCATTCTGTTGTCCACTTTTTTGTACTGAGATATAGACATGGCAAACAGAAGCTCAGATACTGAGGCAGGAACAGGTCAGAGCTGTTCCAAGTGAGATCACTACAACAGGAAAACAAGAGGCAATAAATGCTTTCTGCAGCTACACACTATGGTCCAGCCAAATAGCCCCTCATTTCTTGGGAGTACTTCCAAAACACGCTCATGCCTCTTACCAAGCTGAGAACAGCTTCCCCCAGCTGAGCATTGACACAAAGGTGGATTCCCCTGCTCAGGGGATCAGAAAATAAGTAGTTACATCTAAGGAGGAATTTAAGCATATTTCCACATCTATCTTTCTGTTTCACTAACACCATCACATAATCATAAATTTAAGGCATAACTCAGCAGTTCATGCAGCTGCTTGGAATTTGCAGTATTGTCACTTTTCTTTTGCTCAGCCAAGCTATGATAAGAGGTTATTTTTAAGAGGTTGTTTTTTGGTCCTGAGGCTTTTTGATACTTTCGAATTCATGGCAATGGCTAAATACACATAACTTCTGAAAGCTGCATTACCCTCTCATTAAAAACAGCTTTATTGCCTATGACAGTGACCATAAAAAAATATTTTTTTCCTGAGAGTCTACAGTCACATACAGTTTGTTTTCAGCAGCTTACATTCTTGTCTTCCCTGACAATTTTCAGTGGAGATTAATTGATTCTTGATTAGTATTTGTTGAGTCTCTTACTCAGAAAACTAACATATTGGTACCAATTAGATGAACTATATTCTGATACCAGTTATTGAATGACTCTAGGGCAAGGCTCATTCCCTAACAACCCCTTACATGAATGGGACGCATGAGGAGAACTGCTTTTCACACTTTATGTGTAAGCAGACAAAGATCAGAATATTCACGTTTCACTCATGTATTTGTAAGTGCTAAGCTATGGTGTCTACTTCAGTGTTAGAAAAATATAATGGCTTCCAGTCCTGCAGAATTCTTATTATTTCATAGGAAAAATGACAAACATTTATAATCCTCCATTTATATAGACTTTATTTATTTATAAGTAAAATATGGTCAGTGGGTATTAAATCCTTATCTAAAATTACACCTTATCACAGAACTAATATTAATGTCAACTAGTCAGAGTTAAATTTCATTCACTTGGATAATCAACTAAAAATATGAGAAGCTTAATAAGGCAATTTCCCCTCTGGAAGAAAACAAAATCTGTTTTTTCTTAGTACAATACTGATTAAGATCCAGTATCTACAAGCCACAGACGTAAAACCTGACAGTCAATTTTTTTTTTTTTTTTAAATATTTTTGTTGGTGTTCATAGCTGTTCAATGTACAGCATGTGGACAATCAAATAGTATTCTCAGAAGAGTTTCAAAACTGATAAAGAATTGTTACTCTTCGTGACAATCAGGGATTAACCTATTTTAGTGGCCTTTCCTATCTGCCATTTATTCAAAAACATCTGCAACTATTCCAAAGATCAATGTTTTACAAATGGCTGTAACAGTACTTCCAGCTTAAATAGTCTTGAAATATAGAGTGTTAGTGGTTATTCCAAAAGATACTTTGCAAAAGTATTCTGAACTAAAACCATACGATCTAAGACGTTGCTAATAAATACATATGGTGATTTTAAAATATCAGCAAAGCAAATTGGTGGCTTTTGTTCATATAGTATTCATAAGCAACTTCTAATCCTGTGTTCTCTCACCTTTCCTAAGGATTACAAATGTTACCTTTGTTCTTCTTAATTTTGCTTGAGAAACTGTTAGTACTCAGAATTAATGAATTTGGTTTGAGATTTTTCAGAAGCTGTTAATTGCTAGGAGTGCATGGCATATCTGAAATCCGAAAGATGTCTGAAATTTTGCTTATACATATATTTATTTATTTGAGTTATTGGCTTGAAATTTCCCATTTCATTTGAGTGGCTCATTCTAATCCTTATTTACTGAATCATCTGCGGCTATTTTCCACATGAAGCTTGTCTCATTTCAAGAGTGGTGAAGACCTGTGCTGGCATGACAGTACTTTATAGAAAAGCCGTATCTGTAATACACTCGCTGTACTTGTTACAGAATTTTGAACATAAGTAATGAATTAAACAAGAGACTGCAGGAAGCAACCTGGGAATTGCGGGATTAAAGAGGCTGTCAGCCGATCCAGAGGCATAGCATCCACTTCTGCTCCAAACACACTTTTTTTCTTTTTTTAAGATGTTGGTAACATTTATTAACACAAAATCATGTATTATCTTTGTTTACAGAAATGATTGAAGGGATTTAGCTGAAACAAAAGCAAAAAATCCCAGCCCTCCCTCTGTCCCCCAAAGAGCCTACAAAACAACCAGCCGTGGGGAAATTTCACCAAATTATGTAACAACTAAAAAAGACTATTTCAGGGAAATAGTGGGCAAGTTTATACCTATCTCTATCTATATCTGGCCGACACCTTCAGCTATGAGATTGTGACTCTTGCTCCACACCTGCTTGTTCTCCCAGGGGAAAAGCACGGCATGGCAGCACAGAAAGAACTCCAGAAAGTCACAAACCATTACTGAATTAATAAAACAGAAAACTAAAGGCCACTTTACTACTTCCCTTCCCCTCCCGCCCCAGTCCGCTCACGGGCCTGGCGCCTGCCCGCACCCAGAAGGCCTTGTGGAGAAGGGAGGACCTGCCCCAGGGATGGAAACCCCCATCTGCAGAGCGGCTCTGACATGCAGCCACGGGTTAAAATCACCCACCCGAGTGGGTCTGTACCAGGCTGTGCGTGCTACTGAGGATCAGGGCCACGCTGTACCTCCCCATCCCACATTTCACTTCGTAATCTGCAATGATCCAGTTCCTGGATTAGTAACTCAAGTAAGAAATTTCACAAGCAATTTTGACACATGCACACAAATCTACTTCCCTTTTACTCTTCTGAAACACAGAAAACGTAGAGATGTATATTAGCGTGCTGACTCCTGAGCACAACGAGGAGAAAGAGGTAGCAGGTTTGGATGGGAGGGGGAAACAAGTACACTGGGAAAACCCCGGTGATACCTGCATACACCATTTCTGTAACAATTCTTTCAAATACCAACCTACCCTATGTAGAATTAGACAGAAAGACAATTTCTGAAAATGACTAAACTGGAAAAAATGAAGAAAGAATTGCAGAAAAATAAAATAAGAACACTTTTCTGGCCAAGTATAGGATTATAGTCATGTGCAAAGTAATGAGATTATGCCAGCATGAACTGATGTATCGATAGCTGAGCTCTCCAAGCTACCTCACAAATTTTAATACCAATTCTAAGACAATTTTCACACTCAAAGAAGTGACAGTTATAGATCATGTCATTAAAAATATATGAAAAATGGGATTCCAGCATATTTATGATGCACCTAGTCTCACAGGTTTTTACATGCCCAACCTGCATAACTGGTCACTAACCACTCTTCCCCTGCTCCAAGAAGTATTGCTCCCCTCAGTCTCCAGGCCACTGGGCACACAGTGATGCATACAGTTGCATTTTTGAGCTAATTAACTATTTAGTTAATTAAACTATTGATTAGTCAATTAAACTATTTAGTGTTACTTAACTAATTGTTTAATTTTAGGAAAAGAAGAAACAATATAAACCCCAACAATAATGCTGAGTACGTTATATCACACGCGCTGTGGTGACAGCAGAAAAGGAGTGAACGCCTCTTCTGATACTGTGCAGGGAAGGGAGCTACATGCACCAGACCAAGATTTATCAATGGAGATATCTTTTATTAAAGCAACTGATATAGTTTGAGAAGAAGATTCCCTTTCTGGTAGGCAACCCTTCAAGTCTGAAAGCATATCATGGTGTACCTACGTGTCAGGAAAGTTTAACTTCTTTATTTTAAAACAAAATTGATACGCACTGACATGAGTGGAGAGTGGATCAGAATACAGCCGTGTGGGTTTTGGAGAGTGGGGACAGCAGGCTGTTTGTTTGCTTGCTTTACAAAATGAAAACAATAGTCTACAGGCATAATTAACAAAATATATTCCAAGGCTATTTTTGTTATATTTATACATTATTTTATTTGCCGTCAGAAAAATAATATCTACTTTGCATATTAATTGCAATGGCAGTTAATTTACTCCAATCAGCCTGAGGTGAAGGGAGCACAGATTAACTTTAGGCTTTTCCTCCCCCCCACTTTGTTTCAACGTAATTGTCCTCCTCGGACATAACCCCAGTGAATAATATTACAACCCCCAGCACTATTTTAATCACTCAAATTCCTCGCTGCTCTCTGTGACAAGGTGGAAGATAGCCTGGGTTGGGACATACAAGACACCACCTGCTGCAGAACAGTTATTTCATTTCTTATCGTATTAAAAGATGTGTTCCTGGTCTTTTCACTTTTTATTCCAAAAGAGGGAAAAAGAGAAGAGCATTAAAGATACTACTGTAAAGACTTTAAAAGTGTTCATGTGTTCAGCAATCAGTAATTGCTTGATGTAGCCTGCTTCTTCACGGTACCTGGCGAGGGATGTGCTTACTTGTCAAAGCATAATGCAGAGAGAGCACAGCAGATCATATGGTGCCCAAATCCCAATGAAAGCAATGGCAATTTAAAGGATAAACCACTGGGAATTAGTTGCGCAGATGCCTTTGAAAATCCTGATTGCTTTCTTCCCATGTCTAAACATCTTTGAAATCTAGTCTTCATCCCTGGGAAGTCAGACTCAAACAAGAATTCACAAGTTCGGAACCCCAAGTCCCTGCACAGCAACTAGAGGGAGTGAAGCACTTTGAACTAGGATTCACAGTAGCAGTATTCAATTACAATGCTAAACTATACTCTTTCTGTTATTGTTGGCTGTTTGGTTGTTGTTTTTTGGTGGTTTTTTTTCTTTTTTTTTTTTTTAATTAAACTAGTAATTGAGGCTGTCCTATGTGCTGAACTCAATTAAATATGTCAGGGTATGTTCAAAACATGCTCTCAAAACTCTGACACTCAAAGTCCAGGCTGGAACATCTAATCTGCAAGTATCAGACAGCTGTAAACAGGAACTAAATTACCATCTCAGCATCATGCTATTAAATACGTCTTAGAAAAGATAGCACTCATCTCAGTATGTGTGTAGCAGTTGAAAATCTAAGGACAATTCCAAAGGTGAGGAAAATATTAAATCAAAAGGAAGTGTAGATCGGGGTGGGCAGGGCATTTCTTTTGTTTATTGGTTACATTATTCCTCATTAGGAATTTTGGTTGAATTTTTATCAAGCAGTGAATTTGGCATCACATGAAATTTTCTGTTAAAAGGGCAGCATAGTGTAACAAATACCTCACTGGCTGGGTTAAACCTGTTGCTGACTAGATGGGCTTTTCAAATCTGTATGCACCTATTTCAATATCAGAGAACCTGTCCCAACATTTCCTTTTGAAGCTTTTGTGCTTTCTATTACTAATTAAACATACAGAACAAAAGCAGCAAGAGCATGCATGAGACAAAAAAATTCCCATCTCTGCTCTGATGAAAATTATTTATTTATACATTGCTAAAAAGCTTCAATGAGAGAGTATCTGGTGGCTAAACACTTGTCTGGCGTATTGGAGAACCTGGAAGTCCCAGACATTATACAAGTATCTCCTGTAGCCATAGCTTTCCCAAGATGTTTCCTCTTTCATGGTAACTTTGAAAGTTCCCAGGTTCACCTCAATATAGAACACAAAATCTCTTGCAGGACAGAAGCAGTTTTCCCCAGCAGCTCTACTTTTGAAACACTAAAGCATAAAAATCATTATACTTTCTTCACATATGCTTACACTGCTGAAGTATACATCCTGCAACGCTGAAAACCAAAACGTATCAAAGTACAGAGGCTTCCATCTTTACAATCATGTGTCTGAAGTAGTCACGAAATCACATTTTGTATTTTCTCATCCATTTCACAGAAAGTGCTCTGGAAGGAGTTCAAAAAACTAAAAAGTAACCAAAAAACCCCAAACAAAAAGAGTCCAATCCATTTTGATGCTAGAAATCCTAGATATCATGTTATTCTTTATTCTGAAATACTCTTCATTAAGTCATACTTATGTATAGCCTAAACTGAAGGAAGCAGCTCAGAAGGGCAGTAGGTGTGCTGTTTGACATATTTTGTGTTTCCCTAATCTGTTAAGGATATCCCAATATTCTCATATTCAGGAAGAGACAAGCTGTTTCAAATCAATGCTCAGTATTTTTAAGACTGTACACTGCCACCACATATTTATGAAAACATTAGCTATTTATAGAAAAAAAATAATTAGACATAAAGCTGTTCAATGCCCATAACAGATCACTGGACATTAGTGAGATACTCATTAATCTTTGTTTCAATTTGAATGGGAATACATTCTATCTGAAGTACAGAAATGGAAGCAGTAAGAGCAGAATACACACATGTTTTATTAGCAGTTGGTTTTAGAATGCATTTTCTAATGTCACATAATGAAGTCAGTGATCCAAGAAAGCTAATAAAATCACAGGGTAAAAGACTGAAAAGGATGATATTTATTAAGCCTCTTTTCAAGTTTTCCTAATAAAAATACTGTCACTAATAAGTCATTCATAACAAATACTCATTAATTTTCATCCTTCTCAAAGCGCTCAGTAAAGTATTTTTAGAGGTGCTGAGGTTGAGGTGTGGAGCAGTGAGCTCACACAACTGACAAGTATTAAAACAGGAGAAAACATCAGCATTTTTTTAGCTCTGACACCTGTGCTTTATCCATCTGTTTATAGTTGGGTCTTTACTAAACACCAATCAGGCAGCATGCCTAGAGCTTAAATAAATCACCAAGTGACTGACATGTATTCACATTACCTCGTTTGCTAGGTATAGCAAATATTTGCTTTCATTTCCCAAGCCCTGCATTGCTGTAAAATGATTTATAAATCTATTGAGTATAAAATCTCAAAATTGTATAATTTGGCTCATGCAAAATTAATTTTATGTGCTACAGAAGAAGAGGAGGACTCTGCATGGCCGTGACACCAAAAATTTATAAACACAAACTAAGTGCTCAGTTCTGCCTTCTCCTGAACACACAGCTACAAAACTTGATAACAAATGAGTTTTGGTAAGGTTTCATTAAGACATTCTCTACCTTTTTGGTAAAGGTTTTAGGCTTCTGCCACAAGCAATACTGCATAGCCACAATGGCAGTTGCTATAATTAAGACAAGATGCTTAATTTTATCAACACAGTGCATATATGTTCTTCGGTTTCCCCTGTTCCTCTGACAAGTTTCCCAGACATATTCCTATATAGAGGATTCATTTCAAGGGACTGAGATTTTGCAGCTAAACTCCCTTATACTCACAGTCCTTAGATTAAGTTTTGCTGAGATCCACTTGTTTTTGCATACTGCATTCATAGTTCAGTTTTCAAGGACATGCACTTGATGAAACAAAAGATGTGCACACTCTCTGCAGGTTCTCCCACCAATCAATTTTTACATCACTGGCTACAATAAATATTCAGGTGTACCACAGCTTCCCCATGAGTGTCAAACACTTCTAGGTTTAAGTTAAAGACTAAGATTGTACCACCTACCTGAGGCTTCTTTTCAAAATCATGGAATTTATATTCTTTCTTTATATCCACTCCCAGTGTAAAACGAGACCTACTCTATTTTTTCTTTAGCCTAAATTCCTGCCTCTTTCCAAGTCTATCTATCCATCCATCTGTTGTTTTTTGTTTTTGTTTTGTTTTTTTTTTTCCATACTAACAGGAGTTACTCAGTTCCTTAGCTGGGCATTTATCCTTACCCAGGTCAGTCACCTCACTGTTTTAAAGCACTGCCCCTTGACTGAAAGCCATGAAGGTTAAGCAGTCTCAGCTGTCTCCATTTGGGAGATAAAAGGTTCAATTCTTTCAGCTTGTTTTTGAGATTTTGAGTTTGGCATTCAATATAGAGTAATTGCATATTCTTGAAAAGAACTCATGTTGCACATAGATAAATTCACTGTATTTTAAACACAATGACTTTTAAAATGCATATAATGATTAGGAATATTTCTTCATTTCTGTCACAAAGCTATTTAATTTTTTTTTTCTTTAACCTATCATGACTAGCTATAAATCCACTGATGGAAAATAAGCATTTTTATTTGATTAAGCTTTTTAAAGAGGCACTAAGTTTGGGGAACGCTGGCTTGAAGCACAAAATGAAAAATAAAATGACATGGTGAAAGGTAAATGTCACCAATCTTATGATTTAAAATACAATTAGAGAAGACTTCAATCTTATAAAAAATTCTGTGTATGAGTTTTTTTCTTTAAACTGTACCATATATGCAAATATGCTTGCTACATAGGGAATTTCACCTATAGAGGCCAGGGCACGGTCAGCCAATGACTTCTGAAAGCGCGCTGCAAAACATCCCTGCTGCTAACAGAACTGCAGTCTGACCTTTGCTTTATATATCTTATTTGGGAGAATGGTGTTAGAAACAGAAAATAGGAGTAAAAAAATCACATAAACCAGAACTGGAACAACCTTCTAAGCCGTGTCTAGATCCAGCAGCAACACAGGAAGGGTTCTCCACAGGGAATTTTCCATGTTTCTTTAAGTCTACTTTCTGCTATAAATGAATGAAGTAATAGGGCTATGCACGGATGTCTAAAGTTTCATGAGACTTCCCAGTTAGGAAAATAATTCATAGCCACAGACAAGACAAAATATGTATCTGCAGGAAATCAGAAATGTTAATAAGAGCCACCTCCCAGATAAAACTTTAGCATCTTACCTTTTTTCCCCTGGTTTTATAGCATAATTCCTGTCAAAGTAGCTTCCAAGAACACCTAATCCTAGAGAGAATCTGAAATTTGAAGTACGGTTTGCCTGACAATTAGATTAGGGAAATGGAAGAAGCAGAAAATACAGTCCATCAATATCCCTTGAAGCTCGAGGGTTAGCTCTAACAGCCACAGTGGTAGCCTGTTTAGCACTTCAATAGATTGGACTTGACGGTACTGGGTTTAAAATGATACTATTTACTTTCAGAGAGAGGTAAACAAAATATGGAAACTATCAGACTGAGTTCAGTGATGTATACATAATGCCATTAGAGCTAGACTAAGTGCCAGTACTACCCAGGCTAAAGGGGCTGCTGAACACCGTAAGAGACAATTTACCTTTCCTTCTCTTCTGTAATTCACAGTGGCTGGCATTACCCTGCTTGCAGCTTCCCAGAAAAAACCTATTCCATGATGGTACCAGTTCCAGGAGTCAGGTAAAGCATTTTATTGTTAGAAAAAGTGCTTGAGCAGCTCTCATTTTATTAATTTTGGTTGCAAACAGGTAGTGACTGAGAAGTGTTATGTACACTTTCTTTTCTCCCCAATCTTTCCTAGCCCAAATAGAAACATCTTTCCCCAGACATTTGGCACTGACAGCGACAGTCATTACTTTTAATACTGAAATACAGTACCATCTCCAAAACCCATAAGATCTCTACTTAGAAAAGGAAGCCTCTGCAATCTTCATCTTGAGGTCTTCTTACCATTTGTAGAAATCTATACTACATTGCAGTAGCAAAAGCTTCCTATCAACACCTGTGGATTTTAAATTGCAAATTAGCAGCTCTATTTCTCTGCTGGATCACAACAGCAAAATAAAATACCAGCAGGACACCAGATGTGAAAAAGCTAGGATTTGGCTTGTCAAGAAAGACTTGGGTCCCATCCAAGGGTAAGGGAAAATTGAAGCTTCTACAATTCTTTTAATTCTGTTTTACATGAAGTGCCCATTCATTGCTCTTACTTTTGCTTCACCTAAACAGAAGTAGGTTACTTAAGTTGATATGCAGTTCAACCAAAGATAATTAACAAATCAAGATTTGTGTCACAGCACTGGAGAAGATATTTTCCCACCACAAAAATATATTCCCTTCATTTTCTTTTGGGTATTCGGATAGACACACATTTAGGAACATATAGACTGTCTGCGTGACTATATCCAGGAAGACATTGAGTAAACATCTTGTTTACATAGGATGATAGGTGCTTTCTAGCTGCTTGGAAGACTGCAAATGTTACCAAGGATTATTTAATACATGCACATTTTATAATGGCACGTGTCGTGGTTTAACAATCCAAAGATCAGCCCTTCTACTCTGTCTGGGGAACTGTTCACTGGAAACTGGACCGTCGTGAGACAGGTTTTTCCTGAAAACTGGAGCAGCATTTTTCCTGGGTGAACCCCCTGTTTTTCCTTGCAACTCACATACCCGTGCCTCTAGGATGAAGGTAGGTTTTCCATCCCACTGCCTCATGTCCTCTCCGTGGTCATGCAGGTAAAACCACAGGGTGCCCCGTGGTGTGTACTTTCTATATCCTCTCTCTTGAGCAGAAAAACGCTGACTTCTAATGGCTGAGGTACTGCTCCGTACAGGTGGAGAATAGGACATATCCTCTTTGAATTGCTGGACCTCCCGGGACACTTTCTCCACAGCCGAGACAAGGGAGGAGGAGACAGTTTCTT
>NW_009193535.1:651-855 GCF_000690835.1 Fulmarus glacialis | reverse complement strand
GCACCCCCCCCCTCCCAGCAGCCAGGGCCTCCCCTCCGGGACCACGGGGTGAGGGGACACGGGGGGACCCCACGGGCATGGGGACATGGGTGGGCATGGGGGTCATGGGTGGGCATGGGAGGTCCCAGGTGGACACGGGTGGTCATGGGTGGTTCCAGGTGGTCATGGGCGGACACGGGTGGGCCTGGGTGGGCACGGGAGGGC
>NW_009193535.1:0-417 GCF_000690835.1 Fulmarus glacialis | reverse complement strand
GTCAGGGGTTGTCCTGGTTGGTCACGCATGGTCATGGATGGACACGGGAGGTCACAGGTGGTCCTGGTTGGTCACACGTGGTCATGGATGGACACGGGAGGTCATGGGTGGTCCTGTTTGGTCACGCATGGTCATGGATGGGCACAGGTGGTCATGAGTGGTTCCAGGTGATCATGGATGGGCACAGGTGGACATGGGTGGTCCTGGTTGGTCACACGTGGTCATGGATGAACACAGGAGGTCCCAGGTGGACATGGGTGGTCATGGCTTCACACAGGTGGACATGGGTGGTGCTGGGTGGTCATGCGCCCACAGTTGGCCACAGGAGGACATAGGTGGACTTAGGTGGTCATGTCTGGCCATGGATGGTTCCAGCACCCAGGAGCACGTGGGTGGTCTGGGGTGGTTGTGGGCACG
>NW_009193534.1:430-4429 GCF_000690835.1 Fulmarus glacialis | reverse complement strand
GGCCTTATTGAACCTCATGAGGTTCACACAGGCCCACTTCTCGAGCTTGTCCAGGTCCCTCTGGATGGCATCCCGTCCCTCAGGCATGTCGATGGCACCACTCAGCTTGGTGTCATCTGCAAACTTGCTGAGGGTGCACTCGATCCCATTGTCTATGTCATTGATGAAGACATTAAACAGTACTGGTCCCAATACGGACCCCTGTGGGACACCACTCGTCACCGATCTCCATCTGGACATTGAGCTGTTGACAACTACCCTCTGGATGCATCCATCCAACCAATTCCTCATCCAGCACACAGTCCACCCATCAAATCCGTATCTCTCCAGTTCAGAGAGAAGGATGTTGTGGGGGACCGTGTCAAAGGCCTTACAGAGGTCCAGATAGATGACATCTGTAGCTCTTCCCATGTCCACTGATGTAGTCACTCCATCATAGAAGGCCACTAGGTTGGTCAGGCATGACTTGCCCTTGGTGAAGCCATGCTGTCTGTCTCGACTCACCTCCCTGTCCTTCATGTGCCTTAGCATAGCTTCCAGTAGGATCTGTTCCATCACCTTCCAAGGCACAGAGGTGAGGCTGACAGGTCAGTAGTTCCCAGGGTCCTCCTTTCTACTCTTTTTAAAAATGGGTACAATGTTTCACTTTCTCCAATCACCAGGGACTTCACCTGACTGCCGTGACTTTTCAAATATCATGGGCAACTACATCAGCCAATTCCCTCAGGACTCTGGGATGCATCTCATCAGGTCCCATAGACTTATGTATGTTCAGGTTCCTCAGGTGGTCTTGAACCTGATCTTCTCTTACAGTGGGAGCTGCCCCAGTCCCTGCCTTGAGGTCCATCCACTCAAGAGGTGTGGGGAGAGAGATTGCCAGTGAAGACTGAGGCAAAAAAGTTGTGGAGTATCTCAGCCTTCTCCTTGTCCATTGTTATGAGTTTGCCAGTAGTCTTGCTCATTGGGGGGGGACACTTTCTTTGACCTTCCTTTTCTAGCTGACAGACCTATAGAATCCCTTCTTATTATTCTTTGCGTCCCTTGCCAAGTTCAGCTCCATCTGCACCTTGGCCTTCCTGACCCCATCCCTACACAAACGGGCAGCGTCCCTATACTCTTCCGAGGATACCTGTCCCTGCTTCCACTGCTTGTATTCTCTTCTTGGCCTTTAGTTTAGCCAGCAGGTCTCAACTCAGCCATGCTTGTCTCTTGCCGTCCTTTCCTGATTTCTTACACCTGGGGATTGAGAGCTCTTGCGCTCTATGGAAAGCGTCCTTAAATACCTGCCAGCTCTGTTCTGCTCCCTTGTTGCTGAAGGCAGTTTCCCAAGGGGTCCTATTGACTCACTGCTTGAACACCTGGAATTTTGCTTTCCTAAAATTCAGGGTCCTGACTTTACTCTTCACCTGACCCGTGTCCCTCAGGACTGTGAACTCCACCGGTGCATGATCACTGCAGTTTGATTTTTTGTACTTTTCCTCAGAGCATAGGAAGGAGGGAAATGGCAAGTTAAGAGAGAAATAAACCAGCTCTTGTTCTCACTCTTCCATGAAGGCTAGCTCCATACCATGAGGCTCTTCTTTTAGAGAGACCGTAGGGACACCTCAGCCAGTACCAAGGCTATCAACACGACTTTTGGACTCTCATCACTCTCATCATTGCAAAGGAGAAAAGAACTGAAAAGAACTGAAGACTGTAGATTCCTAAGAAAGATTTTCTTATAGGAGAGGCAATCAAACAGAAATGAGGTTCTCATATATTTTATGATTCATATTTCACTTGCTAATTCATTACATAAAAAGGCTGTATCCTTAATCTGATTATATAATGATTGTGAAAGCCAAATTACATGAATAACATTTTGTATCACAAACTATGCGTGGAGAAAAAAAGTACAATTTTGATGACGCTGAATATTCAGAAAATAAAGAAAATCATGCTGTCAGCTCAAATAAGCAGAAAAGTTATATGCTTTAGGCAAAAACAACACAGAGAACATAGTGATGCTGTAAACGCTATAGAAATAATACGTTAGTGACACTGATGAAATAACACCAGGAACAGCTTACTCACAGTCATTTTAATCTAAAACTTTTCTTTACTTTTTTCAGTCTGAATAGAATTTTCTCAGTAATTTCATTTAAAAAAACTAAAATTCACAATCAAGGAATATTTATGTCATACCAAAGTTCATATACCAGTTGATTTTTAAGAGATTTATTAAGAAGAAATATACTAAACAGTATTTAAATGTTATTTTATCTATAAACAACATCTTTTTTATGTCCTTGAATCTTTTATTTTTGCAGTCAAGAAGGGAGATTAGCCTCTTACCATTGTCATAACTAGTGCATGATCAATTAATTCATCAGCTCTATTATTTATTTTGTACACATAGGTCAAGAAGAGATTCATTACTTCAAAAATTACAGGCAATGAACAATCAAGAAAGATATAAGGCCTTTACTGAACATATTTTAACAAAACCTTCTGTATTCCAAAATTTAACCATTCCGTGTGTACTAGGACAGACTATTCCATAATGTTTAAAGATTACAACATCCTAAATTACAATTGCTTTCAATACTGGGCTTTTAGCTTTTAATGTACTAGTTTTCCAGCATAGATCTACTCATTAAGCAAATGAAAAATCTTTTTTACATCAGGCATTGGTCTCTATTGGAATCAAGGAATTACTATTGCATGGTGTAAACACAAGTAAACATCTATTTCTTTTGTCCTTGTACAAGTAATTAGCACAAAATCAGGAAGCAGATTTCTCACAGGAGGAATCCTTGCAACCTTCTTACAAATGAGATTTTCATTCTGACATTGCAAAGGGTTTTTTTTTAAACTTACAGACAGAAAAAACTTGTACCAAAAAGACATTAAAATATCCTCAGAACAAAATGCACAAGTAATAAGCTCCCCTAAATTATATTGCTATGTCTTATCATAAATTATCAAAATATCATTGCACATTGAAAGAGACTCTTCTAAATGCTGCCACCCATCTTGTTACAAATTCTCAAAAACATTTTTACAATTGCAGAGTTTGACCTTGGTATCAGAGTCACCGAGGTCAATCTTTCTCTCTTGTTCCCATTTTTAGTGTTTTTCCCTGGATAAGGGATTACTTCAGAGATGCTCAGCACCTCTTGTGAAATGCTTGGCTTTGCCACCCATGGTAGAGCCCTTGCTTAATATGGTGCAATGTTTATTGTAGGATGAGAGAAAGAGAGCGATACTGACAGCTATATTAGACTACAGCTGTGGGTGTCCATTGTTCCTTTTTATTCAATTTTTAAATTACATTTCACATACCTTGTTTATCATAGTTAGGTGAATTTTGGAAATATGTAACCTATCCAGCACCCAGTGAAGTAAATGAAATAAAAATCAGTTGGCTTCAAGAAATTTTGGAATGGGACATAGAGAATAGCATTATGTATTTAGGCAGGTGTTCCTAATATCAATTTGAAAGCACAAATGAAGACATGACACAGACAGTGAATTTAGATGGCACAATGTGTGTTTGGAAGGCAGGCAGGAAGCAGGGAGGCAAAAAGTTATTTATCAATTATGAAACTGATAAATAAGCCAGCTCATAACAGCCTGTCTTCCTGAGGAAAGGCAATCTCTTCGGTAACCTTAGCAAACACTGGATTTGAGACATGCCATAGTACGTGTTGCACAAAGGGTGAGATCACTGATTTACCAGCCTCAGTCCTAAACACAACAGCAAGGTTGGAGGAGCGGCATGGCTAAACAGCCCACTGCTGGCACTGATGAAGAAGCAGGGCCCTCCTTTGAGCCCACCCTCTCCTCCCATTCATCTGTTCTCTCCCCACTTCTCAATGCCGAGACACGTACCTGGAGGAAGCTGCTCCCCTGTCTTCTGTGAACTCACAGACTAAGCTCTTATTCACACGATGCCTCAAAGTATGTTGCCTTCGTAAGGCGTGGCGACCTGGTTCAGGAACGGGGCAGCGACCAACC
>NW_009193534.1:0-407 GCF_000690835.1 Fulmarus glacialis | reverse complement strand
ATGTGTTGGACGGCAAATGGCGTTTATTGGTATGTAACACAGCATTATATACCTTGGGTTTATGACGTCACTTCCGTCTGCTTACCTCACAAACTAAACGCTATTGGCTATTAGGGGAGGGGCCCTATCTTTCCGTACAGCGCAGTATCTTCCGGCCGCCAGATCCTAACTACCTACATTTCCCCCCTCCCTATGCGTAATTAAATTAGCTAAATGTAACAACCTTAAAAATACATATGTCATAATCTTGGATAAAGAACATGCTAAATATATCGTGTTCTTAATCTATGCTTTATAACATTTTTAAAACATATACCATGAACTTGAATAGAAAATATAAGGCACGCTAAGCAAGGTAACTGGGGTGTAACAGAGAACAACAGGGTGTAAGTGGAGATAGGTAAAAA
>NW_009193533.1:0-5261 GCF_000690835.1 Fulmarus glacialis | reverse complement strand
CAACTCCATCCCAACTGAAACCAGGACACTGTATTAGATTTTATATTTGTTAGTTTATTTGTTCGTTCTATATACTGTCTAAAGATACCATGACTAGTTATGTTTGAGTAGATACTTATTTTGTCAGGCTCTTCATCACCATGAGATTCTCTTTGGAATCTTTACATCATGGCTTTTCCTAACTTACAGAAATGTTCAAAGCTTGACTTCAGCTCTCAACCTTCCCATAAGCTTTACACCATTCTTCAGATTTTTTTTTTTTTTTTTTTTTAATATATTTTGCAGGAATGAAGGAATCAAGCTACCCCAGAGCCTTGAAAATGTTTAGATTTAAGTCAGATGTGCATGTCCATGAGACCCATCACTAGCACGGTGCTGCTTGTCAGTGAAGCACTCAAGCCTTGTAAGATTTTAAACTCTAGACGTTTTGTAAAATTTCTGGCCAAATAAGGTTCTGATTCTAATCAAGGCATCACATTATTAACTCAGTAGAAATAATAAAGAACACTACTAGTCTTCAGAAAAAATGCATGAAATCTATCTCAGCCTTCTTCAGTGCTTTAACTCTCATGCATATCTCAGAACTTCTCAAAAACAGCACTCTAAAACAACATATGGAGTTGTTCTCCCATTCAGAACAGTAGCAAGACATCCATAGTTGGCACAGGCCTAGAGAAAACCAAGTTCTAGGAATCTGCTGTATAGTCATGAACTACGCATTGCAATGATATAATCAGCACAAGTGCACAAAAATGCATGCTCAAGATCCTTATTTCTGTAGACAAAATTAGGGTCTTCTCATGCTTTGCTTGTTCCTTGACTCACAGCTAACATATCCTCAGTATAAGTGGTGTGTCAGAAAACATATGCAAACTTTCTGAGTAATATAAGTTTTACTATCCATTCCTCACAATGTCAATTCATAAATGTTCCATATTTCAGTTATCAAGAAGGAATGATTGAAAAGTGATCAATGTGAAGATTTCTATAGGAAGCAATAAAATGTATTAATTAAATTTATTCATTGAATTAACTCCATCTTAATATAAAAATAACTTGGAAAAGTTTGATCAAAAGCCTGAAAATTATTTGAATAAATGGATGGATATTAGAGAATTAAATGTAGTAATCTTGTTTGCTTTTAAACATACTCACTTAAATATCAGATTTATTTGGGCTATGCTGCTGATATATTAAATTGTTCTCCTATATTTTGCTGCTGTCAGCTTCATGCTTGTCTTACAGAAAAAAATAAAAATGTTTTAGTAACATATACACAAAATAGTTAGGAGGAGGAACTCTTGAAGAAAGATACTTCAGATAAGTGTGCATCAAACCATTGACAAGGTAGAGGTAGAAACCATAACATGCATAAACAGTAGAATAGTTTTTAAGTGACAGAATACCGTCTTTAAATTATATGTGTTGAATATTATGAACACATAACTTTCAACACATTATGAACGCATAATATTCAGATTATTTAAGGAAAAAATAAGATTTTGGATATTCTAGGACATGCCTTAGATGATCTTTTACTTCTACTTGGAAAATAGCACTGTCTACTGGTCATGAAAGGTCATAATGATTAGATGACTAATGGTGAACCACAGATACCACCTGGACTAGGTGTACAGATAATTAATGTTGGCAATAGCTGACACAGTAAACATGAATATGCCTTGCACAGTGTAGAAAGAAAATGAATCACCCCCCTCTAACCTCAGACATTTAACAAAGCTATCCAATTTAGAAGAACAGTTATCAAGACTCTTTACAGACAAGGGAAAAACCTAGGTGTCTCCAAGTGGTGAATCAGCTCACTTAAGGTCAGAATAGAGTTGATTATATGATTGCAGAAAGTAGGGATTCTGTAAGAAAGCAGCACTTTGTTGTATTGTAGACAGGAGGAAATGATGATTGATGAAACACATCTGAAAACATTTTAATAATAGTTGACAAATATAAACAACACATCGGGTACCTTTTAATAAGCATCCCTCTTATAGCAGAACCCTGTTACAAGGGTATTTCCCACAGTAAGTATTACTTAAAGCTAAGAAGTAAACATATGACTGCTCTGAACCTAAGGCAGAATATAAGCTTATTGCTTCTTGGAAAGTAGAGATTTCTTTAACTCTTTTGTCTGCAGCTCTTAACTTCAGGACCTACTATAAGTTATGCTGCATTCATGTTGATATTTGAGGTTGCATATATGTTTTGGAAATGTGAAAATCTCAAGGATATCTCAAGGCTAAGTGGGGAAAAAAACCTCTCATCATCAGACCGTGGAAATAACATAAAAATCCAAGTAAGAAGAAGGAGGAGTTTGGTTAGAATTGTCATAGAAAATCCTCATATGGAATTCTTTCTCTGTCAGATACAATATGTTTGCTCTTTGTTAAAGTACTTTCTTTATAGTTCTTGACTAATATAAAGATCTGAATTCTGCTTCTGCTGTGTCTGTCCTGAATAAAACAAACAACTGCAATTACTGTGTTATGTGTTGTGAAAGAAAAACACTTGTACTGTATTTCTAATCCAGAAGCAATTAAAAAGATAGATAGGGAGAATTATCTTATTGCCTGACATGCTGGGGGAAAAAGTAGTAACAATTCAGCATCACTGTTATGGATGAAGGACACAGAAAAATGTAACGTAAAAAGAAAATGTAAAAAGAAAATGGCTATTACTATGAAAGAACTTATTAAGCAGATTTCATTAGATTGCGTGAAAAAATCACAAGACAGTAACTCAGTCTCCCCATATTATTTTTCTCACAGAAGATAGCAAGCCTAATACAGTCAGATATTTGTGTTAAAAATATGAGCTGGGCAACAAAGCTTCCTCAAGCAGAGCTGAGGGATAAGATTACTGAAGCCAGTGACAACACAACAAGTTGCATTTTTATTTAATTATTTTTATATGTTACATGTTATTTTTACACCTCTGATATTTTCAACCTAATACTAATGAACTGGTTTTGGCAACAAAGATTTGTCCCAAGAGCATGAGACAGTGTAAGTACAAAATGTGTTTATTATTTCCACATAACAAGTATGCTCATTTTTCTGATTCAAACTCAAAACTAATATCCTACATACTGTTTAAGAAGTATCATTTTTTTTTAATTACATATTGGTTGGCATTAGTATTTATTCAAAATCAATTTAGGAATAAGCATATTTAGTGCTTCACTAACAGTGTGTAAGGATTTTTTTTCCTTTTCTGTTATAGTGCATTTAAAAGTTGCTAGACGATTTGAAAAGTGTCCATGACTACAAGTGTTTAGTATCCCAACTACTGCAGAAACCTCCCTATAAAAGGCATTTAATCCACTTTTGTTATTTTCAAATATTACTTTTATTTCTAAGGAGATTACTATAAGCATAAAAATCAGGGCTTAAAAAACATCTATTGTATCCTCTTATCTGGCAGACATGAGGCTTAAGGTTATATTTATTTATATAATTTTTTTTTTTTTTTAAGATAACAGAATTTTAGGATAGATCATGGTCATATATTATTTTAGTGCTGTAGCACTTAAAAAAAAAATCTTTTATGAGAGAGTCAGATATCAGAAATTGTAAATAACCATGTACATTTCGTTGACTATGTTCTATAAGATTTAAACTATATCCAGTAAGGGGAATAATCCGTATATGTTCTTGTATCTTATGGTATCTGAGAGATTACTTTGGAAAAAAAACATCCCAAAGCATTAAATTGATTTGAAAGTGTTGGAATGTTGTTAGATCTGGAAAAAAAAACATTTTGTGGTATTCTTAATGTATTGCAATGATGCATGATATTTGAGAGAGGACCAAAAATCTGAGTAGTGATCATTCTTTTATTTCTATTCATGGGACAGCAGCATTTGCTTTTGCCAGCACTGCCAATAAATCATGAGCTACCTTTTCCTGAACATATTTTAAATAATACTTTAAAAAATGTTTTCCATTCTATTGTAGCATAACATTAATTTAAAAAATACCGCACATTAGTAAACATCATAAGTGGGAAACAAGATAATAAAAAATTTACAAATCTGCATTAGTTTCTTAATGCTGCTTCAGTTCATATTAATAATTCCAAAGTTCTAATAAAATATGTTTTGTAAAGTTATTAAAAAACATTACAAAAGGCTTCAAAAATATACCAGCTCTTAAGAATTCACTGAGTGGAGTACTTTGTGTGTACAGTTTAATAGCATTCTGGTGTATGGTGCCATATTCAGTCAAACCAGAGGGAAATAAATTTAGTAGAAAAATGGGATTAGATACATAAACATTTGCTAATCTTACTTAAATCAATGAAGAGTTGTATGTTGATGTCAATGACTATTGGATCACAGCTACTGAGTCATGAAGGTGGGGTTTTTGTCACTCAATGTCTGCTAAAATAATTGGAAGTGTTTAAAAATAACCAGCTTCATAGGATTTTAAGTCAATAGTAATAATATGATCTGGGTGTCTGGTGTTGATTTAAGCAAAACCAGCACTACCAGTATTTTTTGTAGGCACAATTTCTAATTATTAATTTAGATTATTTTATATAACAAATTTGTTCCAAATTGTCTTTTATGTTTCTAACAGTCTTGTTTTAAATTTAAAGAGAGAAAATTAGAAAGGCAAAAGCCCAGCTAGAACTCAATCTGGCCACTGTCATAAGAGATAACAAAAAAAGTTTTTACAAATATATTAAAAACAAAAAGAGAGATAAGGAGAACCTCCATCCTTCATTGGTTGGGGGGAGGGGGGAACATTGCCACCAAGGATGAGGAAAAGGCTAAGGTACTTAATGCTTTCTTTGCCTCAGTCTTTAATAGTTAGACGAGTTATCCTCAGAGCATTCAGCCTCCTGAGCTGGAAGACAAGGACGGAGAGCTGGGTAAACCCCCCATAATCCAAGAGGAATCAGTTAACTGCTACGCCACCTGGACACTCACAAGTCTATGGGGCCAGATGGGATCCACCCCAGGGTACTGAGGGAGCTTGCGGAGGAGCTTGCCAAGCCACTCTCCATCATTTACCAGCAGTCCTGGTTAACTGGGGACCTCCTAGATGACTGGAGACTTGCCAATGTGACGCCTGTCTACGAGAAGGGTTGGCAGGATGATGCGGGGAACTACAGGCCGGTCAGCCTGACCTCGGTGCCGGGGAAGATTATGGAGCGGTTTGTTTTGAGGGCGCTCACAAGCCATGTGCAGGACAACCAGGGGATCACAAGTTCATTAAAGGCAGGTCCTGCTTGACCAACCT
>NW_009193532.1:70802-94493 GCF_000690835.1 Fulmarus glacialis | reverse complement strand
TTTAACTCTATCCCAGCTGGAACCAGGACGGATTCAAAGAAAGATTGTCTCCATTCTTTTACAAATAAAATTCACCATATTGATCATATAATATAGATAATTCTAAACACTTTTATTACCCCAAGATGCAGATGTATTTTATGTACCCACAGAGTTGAGCAGCTAAGAGAAGCAGCCGATTTCAAAAAGTTCCTCTCTGTTTTGCTTCACTAATTCATGCAAATGGGCCAGCTAAGCTCTGCTGGGAGTGAACAGCACATGGAGCTCATCAGACCTTACTGGCTCTGTTCAACATCTCCACAAATTGTAAATCTATTTGTTTTCAACTGAAAAATTTAGTATAAAACTCCTCAGAGATACAAGATGACCTATTGTATACTTTGAATCTCGGTGATGCAAAGTAATTTAGTATGTTTTCTTTGATGTGAGGCAAGGCAGCTTTAGGAACTGAGGGTCAAAACCCAAGCAGAGTTTTGAATTAGGATATGCCTAATAGTTGCCTCTGGTTTTGAACCACTGCTCATCTGTTACTTGTTATCAGTATATGCAAAAATACAAAGACAGATACAATGACTTAATGTGCCCTACAATATATGTATTGCATTGTGCATGTCTGTGCTACGGTATGCAGCATGTGAAGTTTAGCTCCTGTTTCTAATATTTAACCATTTCTTTCATTATGGCTGAGGTATCAAATATATGTGAGGAGAAAGGAGAATGTTTTGCAATAGGTAGAATGTGAAGCTGTAATTGAAAGGATTTATTTGGTTATTGGCTGCCTCTAGCTATATATGTAAGATCAATGCTCTGGGTCCATCTGAATTGCAGGAATTCTGAGAGAAGTGAAAGAGGGAAGTTTCTGATACATGCTTTGCTTTAAACTCTGTTTACTGAGCCATAAACTGACGTCTACTTGTTTTCTGGCTTGTGCCTATAATTTTTAATGTGTTGCAAGAGACAAAGTAGCTCGATGTCATACTAAGGCCAATGAACATGGTAATTGATAGGTGTGGTAGAAGTCAATTGTTATAAGCATCAGAGATGAAATAAATATATTAAGTGCAAAAGCTTCAAAACCAGAACAGGTGTCCTAAATATGACAAAATACGGGGAAAGAGCTAAGTGGTCAACAAGTTCCAGAAGATGGGAACAGTTAAAGGCTCCTACCTACCTGCACCATTACTGCTGTGGACTAGGAAACCTTCTGCTGTGGCAAGATATAGACTAGATATAAGACTAGATATAAGGAAGAAATTTTTTACAATGAGGGTGGTGATACACTGGAACAGGTTGCCCAGAGAGGTGGTAGATGGCCCATCCCTGGAAACATTCAAGGTCAGGTTGGACGGGGCTCTGAGCAACCTGATCTGGTTGAAGACGTTGCTGCCCACAGCAGGGGGGTCGGACTAGGTGACCTTTAAAGTCCTTTTCAACCCAAACTATTCTATGATTCTATGATTCTAAGTGACCTACACTTGGTAAGGGACTTGGGGTCAAAGTTATAAAGGTATATAAGGAAATAGAAGTAAAGATTTCTTTGTGAAGTAACAGTTTTGACTTAGCTTTGCATCTCCCAAGCTTAAAGAATCGTAGAATCACAAGAAAGTCTGGGTTGGAAGGGTCCTCTGGAGATCATCTGGTCCAACCTCCTGTTGAAAGCAGGACCTTAAAAGAAATAATTATCTGCTGAGGTGCTGCTGTTTAAGACAAAGCAGTACTTGGGTGCCTCTGAAAATCTGGGATGTAGCAAAATGAATTTTCTGTGCAAGGTTTTTCTGACCTGTGCCTGTCTTAATCACCTGACTCCTTTTTTTCAAGACTTGCAAAAAATAGAAACAACCTTCTGGTTTTCCTTTTACTTTATGCACTATCAGCAGGTTGGAGGATGATCATGAAGGGATGGAATGAACTTGAATAGCATTTAATATCTTCCAGTTTTAGAAAACTATTGAAACCATGTACTTTTCTTATAATACAAGTACAATGGTAGCCTACAAATATATCGGAGTTTTCTGAAAGCCTATCTAGAAGACTTCTTCCACCATTTAACTCTAGGGCTCTAAGTGGATAATTGGGATGACATCTGTAAAAGAAACCCATTTTTTGCTGGTTTTCACCAAAATTTTAATTGGATATGGTTCCAGGTAAGGCCATAGGACCGAACTTCTGGCTAATCACTTCATAGGATCCATGTGTACAGGTATGAAAAGAAGAAAAAATTTATTTTACACTGTCCATTGTTCTTTGAGATAAAACACACATAAGGATACCTTAAGCCTCTTTTTCCCTTCCTAATAGCACCGATTTTTCTCATCCATATTCTGTGTTACAAAAGATCTGAGTGGCACTAGCTGAGGCCCTTCTGAAGCTTATGTCATCAGGAGGGCAGCACAAGTGCGAATTGGATATATATGGGTATCCATGCATCTGTGCTAGATGTACTTTAGTGGGTGTCACTAATGAAATGGGTACTCTTTAAGAGGGGGCAGTTTTTAAAATGTCTTTTTTAGTGTTTGGAAATTTCTAGTGGTCTGTGATGACCAAGGCTAGCCCAGTTGTCATCTTTTGAAGAAAATGCAAAAGGCAGTTGCAGAAGCAGTTGAAGTGAATCTAAGACTGAAAGATTTCAAATGCCAGATGCCCAAGTCTTTGGCTCTTTCTGAGACTACAACAACAGTGTCTCTTTACATTCCACTAAATCTGTCCGAATGATATATTGAAATCAACAACATGATGAGCCCTTGGACTTATAAATTAATCAGTAGATTGTCAGCTGTCCTGTCTATAAGCTTAAGTCAGAATCTCAAATAAGCCTGGTGTTGTTTTTGCATGGAGGCTTTAATAACGGACAGAAATATTACGTGTATAGCAGGAAAGGCTGGGAGCTCCTGAACCCTACTAGAATTCATGCCGGTAAGCCTCGATAGTCTGTCACTTGATTTACTTGAGTCCTTTCCTTGCTTTTTCCCAATTCATAAATGATATCTGTGTATGGATCATAAATAATCTGGTGAGTAATAGCTATAGCAATGTATGTTGCCTGTTGTGCCCCTTCTCTTCCCATTGCACTATCCAGTGATTGTTTTCTTGGCTCACATGCTCTCAAACCAAACAAAAATTTTGCACAGCGTAGCATAATTCCTCCTTTATGTACTTTTCACCTAGTTCTTCCTCTGCTGAGGGAAAACAAATCAACAGCCATCTCCTGTATCTGTGCTGTGGAGCTTGCGATAATAGGGCAACCTAATTGTACTTGTTGCTGGGCCAATGTTTGAGCTTCTGCTTTCCTCCCATAGCAGCCATCATTAATGCCAATTGATGTGTACCCTTTTCCTGTTGCTAGGTGATATGTGCTTTAAAAAAAGCAGCTCCTATTGCTGCTCAGGGATTCTCACAAATATTGTTTGCTCTTGGTTCACATGATGTGCAGTGAGGTTTGCAGGACCAGAACACAACTCAAAGTTCAGGACATTTCCTTCTGCTGTTCATTTGACTGTAAATCACTAAAAAATCCCACAGTTTTCCTAACTACAGAAAGAATAACATCCTGTTCTGGTGGCAGGCAATGGCAAGACTTCTACTTCATAGGCTGGGTCCTGGACTTTCCCCCACGTAGACAATTTGTTGACCAAAGTGTCCTTCAGCATGGACTTCGCTGCAGTACCCAAGTGTTATGCTGCAAAGCTGGTGTTTCACCAGCACTTGTTAAGTGTTTTCTGAGACTCAGAGAGGAGCCCAAAGATTGGTTTGGGACTCTTACTTTCAAAAGGTACAATCTCTTTTTTTATAATCTGTTTAGATGTCCCTATCTCTTTGATATTTCAAGTCTGAGTGGGTAGAGAGACTAGATATTCTCAGGACTGTGGTCTCACTACTTTGGATTGAATTAAATTCACCAGCCACAGGTTGAATAGTGTTGTGTTTCAAGTAGCCGCGTTAACTTTGTGGAGGAAGGGCAACCCAGGCTCTGTCCCAACTATGAATTTGTCTGATAAAAAGGATCAATTTGATCAGGGTTTTTTCCAGGTTCCTCTAAAGATATGTGGAACGTAAGGATATCTGGGTACTGGTTATTCAGCATAAAAGACTAACACAAGAGACAGGAGAAGTAATAAATTAAACTCTCACATACCCAGACGCTGAGGAAGAGGAGATAACAAGACAGTAACAAAGAGCAGAACTCTTAGATCACTGATTGATGGGACCTTAAAGGAACCACTCAACGCCTTGAGGAGGTTCAGCCAGAGCTCTGTAACTGGTTATCACGGATCTCATGGGAAAGAGCAAACTCACAATGGGGTATTTGAGAGGGCTTGTAGGATCACATAAAACTTATTATGGGATGTTTTAAGGGATGTGGGAAAATGCTAAACTTATTTTGGGATGCTCAGGGGAGAGCAAAGACAGTCAAAGGGAGGGATCCAGATAGATGGGGGAAGAATAAGCATGGGAAAATGGAGAAAAGGGGGGATAAAAGAGGTCGGCTGCATGCAGTCAAGCTGCTGTCAGTATTTTTTGTCAGGCTGTGCCCTGTGCCTGATCATCACAGTGTGTCCTATCTTCTTGTTAAACTCAGTAATTGAATGTTTTCCTATGTGAGTGTGCTCTCTATTCTGTGTGCATGTGTGTGTGTATGATCTGCTAGCAAATTTCAAGCCAGGCTAGCTGGTGAGTAGAGTGAGTGGTCCGAGTGCCAGCAACTGGAGATCGAGACCAAGGGTTGAAGGGACCTGCAGGTCTGAGGGCTAGCAACTGGAGAGACTGATTGTCTGGATACCAACTGTTGAACAGACCAAGCATCTAACAGCTGCTGATGAAGGGACACATCTGTGTGTGAATTTAAAGCTGGACTAACTGGTGAGCAGGAGAAGAGGTATGGGAGCCAGCTACCAGAGAGACCATAGCTCCGGACAGCAGAGGGACCAAGGGTCTGAGAGCCAGCTGCTGGAGAGACCACCGGTCTGGAATAGCTACTGGAGAGACCTGTTTGCATGTGTTTGGGTGGGAGATCTGCTAGCAAGCTTTCAGTCTGATTAGCCTGTGAGTGAGAAGAGGATCAGCCCATTTGTATGTTTATGTGAATCTTGGTGTGTATGTGGAGACTGTAAAGGTGCTGCTCTCTTGTCTTTTGGTAGTCAGCTGTGGCTGTATACTGTGTATATGTATGTGTGGTGTGTTTTTTGGGGGATGCCTGGCTCCGCCATTGGCCAGACCTGGTGTCAAGGTAATGCAGCATCTAAGGGCCAGAAGAAAGAATCCCTTAGATCCTATAGTCCACCAGATTTGGCTTTCCTGTAACAGGTGCGAATTCAGCTTCTCTTCAAAGCTTACTGAAAACTCAGTTTTGGAGGAAGCCTGAACACACAATATTCCACTTAGAAGGGAATGGTTTTCATGAGAAATATGAAATGGAAATATGGGCTTATAATGGAGTAGCTCCTTCTGCATGTGTATCTGGTAGCTGTAATGTCATTCACATTAACAGACGAATCAGGACACCCACAGGGCAGATCTTGTAGGACATTAGGGAGGGCATTATCTCAGATATAAAACCCAAGATAATTGCACTACAATATGACTTTGGTTAGATGTTATTCCTCTGTGGGTGTCCAAGAAGCTAGGTTTTATTTGTGGCAAATTCTTGACAAGTCGCCTTTCAGATTTATATCTAACATGACTCATAAACAACAGGAAAAGTGCTTTCTTTACATTTTACTTGATTTTCTTTAGCTGCATATGACACAAAGGGTACCGGTGGTTTTGATCCTGCTTCTGTTTGTTATTCACATCGTAGGCTTCTTTTTGTTTGTACCATGCTTCTTCATTCATACTATGCTTCTTTTAATTTTGCTTAAAATGATTTCAATTATACAGCCATTGTTCTGAAATTAGGTTTTACAACCAACAGGACATAAGTTGCACAGAAGTAAATAGAATTTATACTACGCTGCCACTGAAGAAAACTACTACAACAATCACTACAATTATCATTGCCTTATACATCAAGGGTTTGTACAGAATAAATACATTATTCATAACATGAAGACAGGTTTGCATTTCAGTTTTCATATGTTTCCTTTTCATGATCTTTAGTTTTGAAAACACATTGCAGCTTTTCCAAGTCTTTCAGTTTCTGTCTTCACTATTTCATTCCAGTATTAACGTAACTGTTAGAATTCATATCCCTAAAAATATCAGACAAATAAAACATAATCTGTTATAATCAGGTGAGACAGTGAGAAAGGAATGAAAGGAAACAAATTAAATAAGAAAGAATCTTGGCTTCTGATATATTAGTTATCTTTCGTGGCCTGAACTTCTACTTTATGCATGTGTCAGATGCAAGTCAGGGGTAGCCAAGTGAAACTTGGTTCCAAGACAAATGGACAGTTCAGATAACGCAGGAGATATGATAAGAAGGATTGTTATTGAAGAGCTGGTTTAAATTATTCTTACTAATGGGCAGGAAATATTTTTCCTATCCTGAAAAAAATTCTGAGATGTCAAAAAAAATTTTTCATCTTAACTTGGAATGAAAAATCAAAATCTCAAACATTGTCTCAGTAAAACAATCTGAAAAAAAAAATTTTGGATGAGAAAAAATGCAGCATTTTCAAAATGCTGCAATTCAGCTTGGAATTTTGTCTTTTTTTTAACTCTAATTTGCATAAATTTTAAAAAAGGAAGAGTAATTTTTAGGTAGTTTTGTTTGGTTATTTTACAGTGCTGAAATGGGATATTTTAATCATTCTGAACCTTTTTCACCAAAGCTTTAAACTTCTCAAAATGAAACCTGATCTAAAAAAAAGTATTGTCAAATCTAATCTTGTCATATGAACATTTTTGGCTTTGGCTGTTTGGCATCTTCTCATTAGAAAAGATTTTATAAGGACATTCTCTACTAGTTCTTGTGATAAGACCTTTTGATTTAATGAACTGCAAATCTTTCCTTTGGCAAATTAGAATCATATTGAAATGCTTAGGGAATATCCCCTGAGGAAGTCTGGTTGTATTTGATCATTGCTAACCTGATTTAATATGCATTTTAATATATGGTTTGAATTTTTGCGTAGTATTACCTGGTTCAGATTCCGGAACATCTTGAGACAGATTGACGGACAGTGACTTCCCAAATCTCCGTGGCAAATTTAGAAGTGATTGACTGGAACTTTTAACAAGTGGAGATCTCCCAGGCCTGTGTAACACCTTTGGAGCACACCTAGGTATGTTCTCTCCAAAAGCCCTCCCAAATCTCAGAGGCAAATTAGCAATTGGTTTAATGTTTCTTTCTTCTGGGTAATTTCTTCCAAACCTAAGAGGTAAATTAGCAACGGAATTTGGCATCTTGTTTACTGTAGGAGGGTTCATTTTAATGATATTTTTTGATCCCCAGTCTTTCATTTCTTCAAAATTGAGACTCCTCTGCTTTTCTTCCAAGGTATTATCATTAATCTAAAGAAAAATAATTAGAAGAAGGATGGTATCATTTTATAGGGCATTACTCTGGCTACCAATCACACATTCCTTTTCATATCTCCTTAGAAAGCTGCTGGGTAACACTCTTTTTTGGATATCTAATGCTTTTTAGCTGTATTTGCTAAACTCCATTGTAGTGTGAGCTACTTCATATGGATTACTTCGTATGCAGACATTGTCCTGCTTACCTTTTCAGTACACTGACCACAAGAGCACATCTACATATCAATATGCACAACTGTTCAAATGGTGTCAATTGGAAATATTTCTGGGCATAGGTGTCGGTACCTGTGCCGTCAGTTAAGTGTGGAGTCATTGTCAGGTCCATATTTGCTAATATCACCAACTGAAGCTGTCTGAAGGGGAAGATGCTGACTATATTCAGTGACTTGACACAGACCCAGCCTCTTACTTGTCTGGTCTGGGTGAACAGGAGGATGGGCCAAGCCACCTGAAGGTGTAGCTCATTTCTTCCTAAGCACGGGGTGGATACTTTTGATCCAATATCCTGCTGGGCTAACAGCCAGGGAAATGAATGGAAAGTGTTTGGGTCAAGTCCACATCATGCCTCCACTAGTACACAATATACATTAGGAGCTCCTAGGCTCCTAATTTTTGTGCAACCAGCATAAAATCTACTTTCTGTGTCTGTGCTGGCATATAGTGAAGAACTGTGCCTAGTATATTACCTGTCTCTTGATATAAAAGGCAGCTGTTGCCTGAAAAATAACTATATCAACATGACCCTTTCCTATATAGCAGTGTTCCTTCCCTGGGTATATTGAAAATTACTTATTTTTGCGACAAAAATAAGTTTCCATGCCTTAACAGCAAATATATACAAATATGTTTTTTAATTTCAGTTAATTTCACACAAATGCTGCTAATCCTAACTTCAGTTCCTTATCCCCATTTGGTTTCCCGGCTACTTCTCCAGTACTGGGAGAGAAGCGGAATGAACCATTTTAGTTCATACTCCATGATTAAAATATTAAATAAACTATCCCTCTGATTGCACCTGCACACCCCTTCTGAAGTAGATAAAGGACAGTGAGCTGAAGAGCAGAGGATTTCACTAGCATAATTAAAGTTGTATTTTGGTTTGAAGGATCTTTATTACACCGATGATGATGAGTCAAAAAGAGAGGTTGGCTCTCATTTCCCAGGGAGTATTAGCAGGGCAGACAAGAAAAATAATACAGATGAACTGTGCAAATATGATTTGGCATCTATTGAGACATAATAAATGTGCAACCCTGCGAAGATATTTTTATAGTCAATTTCCGGAGTAGAATTTTAAGACCATTAACTATATTAGATTTATAATGTTCTCTGTTTATCATTATTCTTTGAGTATTACAAGCATGCCTTTATTAATTTTGGATTAATAATGTATCTGTTATATTATGTGCATAAAATGCCTGACAGGAATGTGAATTGAGGCCCCACTGTGTAAGTAAGAAACATTTCAGAAAAATTCTCATCCTGATCGCAAGGCTGTATTGCAAGAAAATTCAAACATGAATTGATTTACACAGTATGTGTGTCCGAGCAAATGAATTTCCTGAAAATTCTTTCAACAAGCCTTTTTCGTTCTGCTAGTGCTTTAATGCTGACTACCATGCAATGAGGTTAGGACAGCCTTTGCCAAAAATTTCTAAGTGCTTGGGATCTGACCCTCAGTTCCCTCAAATAATGACATAGTAATAGAGATCTTACCTCATAATATTTATCATCATCGTCTTCTCTGCTCTGCAGACTGGACTTCATCGGTTCATCTAGGCACATACTATTCAATGATAGAAAGACCACTGTAGCTAAAGCAAATAGAATAAACTCCTTGGTTGAAATGACTTTCATTTTTCTCAAATTAAGCTTACTTAGAGAGCTCAGAATCTGTACAGGAAAGAAAACTGCCATCATTTTATATGTTCAGAAAACAAAAAGATTTTGTTCCCTATGACATCAGTCTCAAAAGCTTCAATTCTTAATATTAATTAGGGAAGTAATTTGAATATATTTGAAGCATGTTGGGAATTTCTTTTGTGAACCTTTTTAACCAACATAGCTTCTTGTTAGGGACACACTGACTTTACAAATATTTTCTTCTGGTGAAATATGTCTTAATTAGCTAAATTTGAGAGCCATAACAGTAGGACTTACAACAGCCACAATGTTCCATCACTAGTAGACAAAACCACCATGTTTCTTTCTTTTGTATCAGTGTCCTCAGAAGGATTCTTCTGTTTAAATGGTCCTTTTGGACCATATAATGCTTGTTTATAGTTATGTACAACTGGGGACATGTGGCCCATTGAAATCAAGTGCTATCTATTGAAGTGGTTGATCAGGTCATAAGAGATGTTATGCATCAATGTTGATGTACATATTGTCTATGCTCTAAATTGAACATGTTAATTTGTGTTCAGACTGAATTAAGAACATGCTTTTAAAACCCTGCCCATCAGTTAAGTTTTTAGAAATTTCAAAGGTTATGTTAGATCTATATTCTTAAGGCCAAATTTCCAACAGCAGTTTTTAAAAAGGCATCTGCCACTTTGCTGCACATGGTGAAAGCACTGGACTGCCCGCGCACGTTCTGTCCCAGAAGGGGATACAGGCTGCACGCTAAATGTGCCCTTAAAGCACACATTGAATTGCTAGATAGGCTGCTAAGCTGCCATAAAAAAACATACTGTGTTTTTCTTCCATTTGTTATTCTTAAATTCTTGAAATTATTTCCTAAATCTCGTATGTTAATACTTAAAATCAGCTGCATAAGGAGAAATATGATTGCACATGGTAAATACTCATACTGGAAAACTGGACTTCAGACAAGTTATTTTGCAGTTCAACACCGGCATTGTAAAATGTACATTCCATCACAGCGCTGGCGAAGTTGTCCCAAAAGAACATGTTATATGCTGTGGGCAGCATGGATAGTATGGACTGTTTATCTGTTGCCAGTATGTTACTGTGTTTACTGCACTGTGGAACTGAAGGATTTGCGAGTAACCTCATTTTAGAATTAAATTGGCTGGTTTTATGGCTTTCAAGTTGTGTGGCATGCATGGAGTCATTTCTGCCTTAGATTCTCTGAAGCTAAGATCCTGGAGGCCTTAAGTGGCTTTGTATTAGAGCTAACAAGATACTCAAACTTCCTTTCGGACTCATGAGAACCCCAAGTCATATGTTGGAAACTGCTCTGACATGACTGCACCTCTAACTTGACCAAGATAAGAGGAAACACTAAACCTATCACCTAAATTGTGTACTAGAGCCACTTAAAGTCAAAAAAGAAGAAAAATAAATTCCAATTAATGATCTCCTTAGGAGGAATAACAACAACTTCTTTCCCTCTCCTACAATTTAATCCTTATCCAATAGCAGGAGGAGCAGCAAGCCCCTGTTCTCCAAGCTTGGACCATCTTGTCCCCATTCCCCATAGATACATGGTCACCAACTCCCCCAACTCCTCTAATTACTGGGGATCATCTAGGGTAGGAGGACAGTGTGTTGGGGGTGTCTCCTTAAAGGTGACAAGAGTAAGCAATTTTAGAGGGAATTTGAAGCCTCCTTGAGGAGAGGATGACATGAGGGGGCTGGGGAGATGTTGCACAATGCCTACTACCAGACTCTCATACTTTCTAGTGAACCCTCTGGCAAACAGTGGACTAGATAGGCAGTGTGTATGATCTTGCCTGGTAATTGCTGTGAAATACCGCTCTCCTAGCCTGGCTTCAATGCCCGCCTACCTGCCATCATTCCTCATATTCATTCCAGATAAATGGTGTACCTGCATCAGAGGGGTGCTGGATTTTCTCCCATGAGCTCTCTGAACTCTGGGGGACGAGTTCAGGGATCAGGAGTAATCCCATGCCCCAGATAAAGGCCACTAGACTTTTGGACACCAGAGTATTGGTTTGCCATGCCAGCTGAGCTAAGGGGGTGGGGCTGAGACTAAGGGGTCAACCAGATGAGAGTGCTGACCTGGGAGCCAGATGTAGAGGTAACATCTGGAAGCACAGCTATGTGGGGAGAGCTGGGGGGGGGGCATGTCTACCCAGGTGGCTTGCTATTGGTATCTGAGGTGAACCTGCCTGGCACAGTGTGTGTGGGGAAATGCCTCCCTTCCCAGGGGAGAGGGAAATGCCATTGGCAGAGCTGAAAGTGAAAAGGGAACAGTTTCTCTCAGGTGAACTTCCCCAGGTGGAGAGGGTGTGAAAGATTCTGCCCATTTTTTATGTGACAGGAGACCATTAAATTGTTAAAATAGATGAGAATGGTATTAGTAAACTAATTAGGAGCCCCTGTGAGAAAAGAATGCATTTTAATCAGTCACTGGCTTTTGTGTGCTGCTTTCCCTTGTTGTTGTAGACACTATTTACATTCATTTGCTCTTTGTTTCTTTGCTGTGTGTAATCCTTCTGGCCCTGGGTGACAGCAGAAAAGGTTGGGTTCAAAGATCTGGTGCTTCCTTCAGAAAACTGCTGGAAAAAGTGAAGTATGATGGGAATAAGCACAGTTCTGCATAGTCTCAAGGGACAATGCTTCCCCTTTGCACTCTCTGAGACTGTTTAACAAGATGTTGTTTTAGAGTGGGATGTGGTAGATGGGGAGGTAAAAGATACTGGACCAGTAATGATTCATGAAGAGTGGTTGTATGTGCATAAACAAATGTATGTAGGAAGTAAGAAAGCATCATCTGTCCTCAGAGAGGGCCTTGGTATTAGCCCTCCTGTCAGAGTAGGTGACTTCTCTTTTTTTTGAAAATAATAAATATTCTTGGCAGGGAAATGGAGTTTCAGGGATACCAAAATTTTGGTATTTGCAAATCTGGGCCAAATTCTTTGGAAAACAGAGGAAATAAAAGGAGGATGTCAATGGAGAAGACCTCTAAAAAGAGCCCATGTCCTCTTAGTGCTCTGGCAGGTCAAGGGCAGCAACTGCCTTTTTTCACTGAGGGCTGAACGCAGGTTCCTGACTCTCTGGAGCCTCATGTCAGGGGGCTTCCATCTGTGGGAACAGATGGATTTTCCAAGTTCTTTTTCTTCATAGTGACGATAAAGACAATAATGAATGCAATTCATGCGCTAGTATCTATCTAACGTGGTCATTTACCATTGGGCTTTCCTTTTACCTAGCTGCTGGTTTATGAATCTCTCTTATCAATGGTCTTTCAATTAACTGTGTGAAGATATTTGCTTTCTGAATTAAATAGAATTGACAAGATATAAAAACTCTCCTGCGTTGTTTGGCACAAATACAAGTTCTGTTTTCCCTAGACAGAAGAGGAAAATGTATTGCTGTTTTCTAAGCCACATCAGGCTTTCTTGAGATTCAGTTTCTCTCCTATGTATGTTGATTTTCTAATCAACGTAAAGTGAAGTTTTCAGGTGTTTTGCATGCCAGGCAATCAGAGACTTGTACGTCCCTGTACTTTCTTATGGATTAATTTGCCTTTGATGGCTCTACAGCAGGAACTCTTTGGAAATTTCAAGTCAAGCAGTTACGATGATTGTTCATTAACAAGGAAGGACTTGTCAGACCCTAGTGCTCAAGTACCAGAATGGATAATGCGAGCACTCTTCATCAATGTGACTGCAAATTCTGCTGTGTTTAGACCATCTTCAGTAGCAGCATAAGCTGGCCCAACTGACTTCAAACTGAGGCAGCTGAGGCATCCGGGCATGATCTATTAAAATTATTTATTTGCGGAGGGAAGACACATTTGTTGGTGGCAACAAACAGTGTTGGGGAAGATGGCTGTCTATTCTTTAATTGCTCCATCTTGATCCACAAAGGGTCTGATTAAGGCATATGGAGGGGAGGGGGCTCTAAGTATTGTTGAAAACAACTTTTGAGTTCCTAGCCTCTTGTCCCACACTTGTTTTGTCTTGCTATCTTACATCACTCGTCAGCCAAGCTACTCAGAGGACTTGGCCATAACTGAACTTCTGTTCTGAAAATTCCCCAGTTAAATAGGAGCGAGCCCTCCCATCTACATGTGAAACAAGCCTCACAGGCAGGGCCAATTTTAAGAGTTTTCCTGCAGGTGCGTGCTACGAACTAGGACAAGGTAGCACTTGCTTCTTTTTTTCTCTTCATTTAGTGTAGGCAGGCACAGGAAAGAGCATTTATTTTGGATTAGTGGTACAACAGTAAGGTGGATCTGATCTGTGATGAGTAACTGCAGTGACTTGATGTATATCTACTTTAAAAATTTGACATTAAAATGTAATTAGTAGTAATGGCAAGAGTAGCTCAATTTCATAAGCAAATCAATGCACAGTAAGTTATTTGATTCCAGTGAAAGAACAAGTTTTAATATTTCTCTTTCTTTATATAAGAATATACTGATAAATCCTTATCCATTATTAACAACATATTGTGTGAAAATTGCATGTTATGTGACTCATGCCACCAATAAGCATCTGCACATTTCCATAATGATAAATCATTCATAATATATTCATTTTGCCATTATGTATTATATGACCTATTCTATGGCTCATTTTGAAGTAAGAAGATTTAAAAATGTATAATTTTTTCATTGGCAAGCAATTCTTTTTTCACCCATTTTTCACCCAGCAGTTCATTTTTCAGCCATTCCTATGGCATGCAGTGGGTTGTGCTGGCTTTGCTGTGTTGTGCTTCAGTTCTGGTGCACAATCCAGGGTGTGTTTGCCTGGAATATATATGGCTCAAAGCAGATAGTCATACCTCCACTGCACTCAGTATCCTGACATTGTGTACATATGTAGGCCTAGTGTCCCTCTCGTCCTGACAGTAAATATTTCAGTGATCAGGGGAACCAGTGAAACTTGGTTTCCCATGACTTTGTGATTGAAGAGTAAATGACAGTGTGTATTCTCTGAGGTCCAGTAAGGATTAACCTTACTGTAGGATCCCTGCGTGAGCAGCATGTCTATCCTCTCTTGCCATGCCTGTTATCATGAAGTGGAATTTCAGCGAGACTTCTCCCTGCCAAATTCAACTGAACTTGGCTTCTAGACTTGAAAGTTATCGAGGGTGACTGACAGGCACATGCTTATGCACAGAGAAACAGATTTGCCTTATTTCATTAGGAAGCCAATACTAAATCAGGAATGACTCTGCTGAAATACCACAGGTATAAAACCTCAACATCTGTACAATTACTGTGGGCACAGTGGTAATTTCTATATTTATTAATGAGGCATTAGCTCAGCTTTTGGGATTTTGCAGAACAATAAGGGAATTTACTCTACTATGAAAGTCCCTTTCTTTGTGTACTATAGCTTGGTAAGGAAAAACAACCTTTGTGAAACAGCCCTCTCTGATTTGCAGAATCAGACCTTCAGTTTTAAACCAGATTTTCATCTACATGTAGCTCTGAGCTTTCCTGTTAGCTGGGTAGTAGTAAGCAAAGCACAAATGCATGCAAATATCAAGGTACAAATTATCTTATTTATTTTAAGGTTAAGCCCTAAGAATCCGATTCCAGTGTTAGTAGATATTTTCCCCCTTAATTAGCTAAATCCAGGACATGATGTGTAACTTCACATTTTAATAGTTTTAAAAAATTTTTTCCTTGAGCTTTTGGAGCAGCAGAACAGCATGAGAGACAGAAAACAATGAGAGGCTTGAGTTATTATGGTAACAAGCTGAAAACGACTTTATCTTCTTGGTAAATAAGGTGTGAACAATAATTCCGGATTAGACAGGTTCTTCAATTATACATTCGTGTTAGTAATAAAATAAACATGTTTTCAATAACATTTGGGATATAAATACATTCTTCTTTTTTACTAACTACTCTGCAGAGTATAATACTGTACTTACCAATCTACTACAGTGTGTAGCAGCTCTAGCCCATTCTTGTCTATTAAAAATTAAACCCTTTTACCATACATTATTAAAAGTGCTTTGGTTGGCTGCAAATCAAGAAAGACTTCATAAAGTCTTAGAAGAACGAGAACTCTGATTAAATCTAGGGTCCACAGGCAGCAATGGAAAGTGTATCAGAAAAAAAAATACAACATTAAATTATGTCTTAAAAACTCTTTCAGGACTTTAAAAAATCATTACCAGCTTTTATTCAAGTTAACTATTAACCAAGGGACTCTTAATAGATTCATTATTCCGTGTTGTCCCTTCCCGTTTTCAGTTTGGAACCTGTGTTAGTTATAGATACAGATGCTTTCATTCCTTGTTCTCCCCTTTTTCAGAATGATGTTTTTCTAGAAATATTGTGCTCATTTAATAGTTCCCCTATGCCTTGTATATAAACACCGAGGAGCGTGAAGATTACACTATTTATTAGCTGAATTGTGGGTTGCAGGGTCTGATTTTCACTTCAGGAAAAAAATGTAAGCAGTTTAGGAGAGGAAAAAATTTAAAAGAAAACACCTATGTTTCTTGGAGGTAGAAAGAGGCTGCAAGCATTTTACTGACAAAGCTGGAGAAGCAGGTCCAGCTTATTTGAAATAAAGCTTCTCTCTCTCTTTTTCTTCTTAATGTAGCTTTTTAAAGGGAAAAAGGGAGAGAAAAATCTGTTCTTTTCATTCTTGCTCTTTTATGACTATGATGTTAGACAGCGTCCTGGAATGGAGCTAGCATTTCACTGGGAAGTACTGAACTTTGCATGTGGTGGCGAAGGAGCTGACTGTGCCATCACTTAACCTTGAGCTGAGTCTTGGCCACGAGGCCTGTAACATCTCTTTACATTGTGGAAAAGTGACAGGGAATGTGAAGCAGCGCAGCCAACACACTGGGGCCATGGTCCACAACTGGGAGTTATTTTTGTTGCTTGCATGGAAATAATAATTCGCCATCCTAGCTCAGAAGGTCCCCATCCCTCCACCATGAGCATAGGGAGAGAGGTGGGGTGGACTTCTGCCTCGTTTCAGGCACGCATCTCCCTGCGTCAGGGTCAGGGCCGTGCTCACCTCTGGCAAACTGGGCCACTGGCGAACCTGCTGCTCCTCGCCAGCTCCAGAGGCTTGCCAGCTCCTGCCAGCTCCCATTGCTGTTGACCAAATAAACTGGAGTCAGGAAAAGGCTTGACAGACTTCTCTGCCTGTCATCTCCCCTGGGAAAGAAATGAGGACCTGCCAGGAGCCAGAAAGCCATTGTGGGCAAGCCTCCTGCCAGGGCCACTTCCCAGGGAGAGGGTCAAGAGCTTCTAAGCTGATTGAAGTAGGGCTTGGGAAGAGAGGTACCAACTTGACTGAACACAGGCAAGATTAACAATGCAGACAGTTGTCTGATTATTGCGGATTTTGTGCAGCTTTCTTTGAAACGTGGTACTGGATATTGCTTGAGATAGCATGCTAGGCTAGCTGGACAGCTTGGCTGCACTGAAATTTTTATGCTCTTTTGAAAAAAGAGTCACTCTTCTTCACTACTTTACCTCCCTCTCAATTTTTTTTTTTTTTTACATTGTCTGTGCATCCCTGTTCATCTGAAATTTAGAGGACAGAGTCTTGTGAAGATCTGATCCCTGTGGTGTGACCGTGGGATCAGAAGGTTTCTAACGGGAAGACTGGGAATAGTAAGGTGCAAGTGAGTATACTGGAGCCCGTGCACTGGCTATTCTGCGGCTCCTCTGTGGTATCTCAGGGCAGTTGAATGGGAAAAGCCCATGAAGAAGCAAAAAAAAAAGCAAGAGGACAAATCTATCACCTGAATACAGGATGGAACATGTCATTTTCAACTGAAAGGATCTAGAGGAGAAAAACAGGATTACTCGTGTTTAATTGCTGTGCTGATTTGGGGTCCATAGATACTGAAACAGCTGTGTGCAACCTCACTTTTGTTTGAAAGAGAACATTTCAAAACTGTTGCACAGTGTCCCCCTAATTTATGAGTAAAGAACATTTATTGATCCTGCTAGGAGTTACCAGTAGTGCCCAACATTTCTGGGATCGGCTGGCAATGGCCTGGAAGAGTCACTTTTTCATTCTTGATGTATTGGCTTGGGCATCAGATAAACATATACTGGAGGAAGTTTTAATACCACGCTGTTCCTCAAAATCCTTATCAGATGCCAAGTCAGTTCGTTTGCTACTCAGTTCCCTGAACCTTGCATAGATTTTCTTAGAGACAAAATCAAGGAGTTGTAGTCCCAGTAGCAAAGGAGCTCTGGTGGCAGTAGCTGCGTGGTAAGGGAAGTGCTAGGAGCAATGAGAGCTGTGTGCAGTGCCTGGGAAGGAAAAGAGTAAGAGGCAGAAAGAGCAGGAGGAGAAGAGCAAACCTGGACAGTCTGTGCAGGGCGTCAATCCAAAGCTCGGTTCCTTGCCCTGTAAAGTGTTAAGAACTAAGTAAATTTTGAGTTATAGGGCTGTAATTCCATTGCTGGATTGTGGTGACTGTATAAGGCCACTTGAGCTTTGCTCTTGTAGTTTATGGTATCACCACAATCCCCTGGTGGATTTACAGCCCTGTACTTTTTTACAGCAGTGAGTTGTTTATTTTTCTATTTACAACAGTACATCACTGGAGATATTGGTAACAGTCACCTAGTTCTGTCATATAGTTCCCTATACTCTTGCATTTGTTTTTGTAGAGAAAATTAAAATCGTTCTTTGGAGCAGGCTGCCAGCGGCTGGGGGCAGAGGAGGGAAGCTCCTTTTCTGCCTCTCTTTGTCTCTTTAAAGAATGTTTAATTTAGCAACTATTTGTCCAGATGCAGGAGGGCATGATGACTACCAATTTCACATCTCTGTATGACAAACAGGTGTATGACTCCCACTTTCACATATTTTCTTTTCTTTTTCTTGCCCCCTGCTGTATATTAATTTCTCAATTAAAGTTAATCTCACCAGCCTCTCGCGCAGGATGTCACCGTAATAGAAGGCTGAGGGGAGGTCAGCGTGGTACGCCACAGGCGGGTGCCGGGCCTGAGCAAGAGGCAGGTCTTGGGCTTGATCCCACCCTAACGCCGTGCCATGGATATTGGTTCAGAACAGATGGACGTAACTATTAATTTGATTAGTTATGAGTGTGGCAGGGAGGTAATCACAGCAAAAGGGGATGAGCACGGTAGGTAGCTAATTTAAGTGCCATGTGCTAGGCTGCTGTAGCGTCACAGCCATATTCCGCTCCACAGGTAACTGTGCCAATTATTTAGTGCAAATCAATAAATAACTGGTATCTAACAATCAGCTCAGTTGGACAACCTACCCTTTGTACCCTGAGCACTGAGATTGGAGGCATCACAAACTTGGCAGCCACGCTGGGAAGCTGTTTAGGAGAGTTAAAAGTGTTTGAATAGAGAGGTAGGGGATGCCCAGAAGCTTTTGATTTTGATGGAAGTAACTGACCTTGGCATTAAGAAAAACTCAGTGTCTCTACTAACATCTTTCAGTACAACTTTCAATGATTTTACTATAGGTCAAAAAGTATGTCTGTGGCCAAGAGGAACTGTACCTCTGTCTCCACATGCCGACTAATGGGAGTGTAATAGACATGTCTGCAGGACTGCGATTTTAGATGAACACAAATTATTGGAAAGGAGTTTTATTATGAATACTGAGTTATCTCCAATTCTAATCCAAAAAATTACCATTGCAGAGTCATAGGATCACTCACATGTGGGATTTTTTTGTCTCTTTTTATTGTAAACAACAGGATGGTGGGTGTGATGCATGATAATCATTCTATCTTATTCTTCAGTCTGGGATGTGAAGAAATATGCTAAAAAATCTGTCTTGATATATCTGCTTTGCCAAGACTCCTAAGATAGGACATTTGTTTAGGAAAAAAACCCACGCACACCCCCCGACACTAAATCTACTGATTTAGATCATTAGTTGGTATTTTCAGGGTGTTCATAATTTTTAATTAAACTATACCTAAAAACCTAAGATGCCTAGACGTTAACAAGTGGATTTTAGCTAGTGCCCTCCTAAGCACTGGTCAGGTCAATGCAATACATACTGCAATTTCATGTGAAGCATGTTTGTGTCAGATTTTTGTGCAATCTATCCTAGGTTAGGCCATGGTACTGCCTAAAGCAGCTCAGCATTTTCTAGATTTTACTTACGTGCAGACCTTCATTATTGGTAAAATATCTAAATTAGGCTATTACGCAGTTTGGTTATCATTCTTCCTTTGGGCACACAATGCTGTATGCAAATAAAAAGAAACAGAAAAGCAACTCCAAAGGATTTATTCAGCAGTCTCTCAATTTAACCACATGGGGGCATAAGATATTTATTTAAGAGAGCTTTTTAGGCACATGATTGGAAAATACGTGACGATAGGGAGCCTTACTGGTAAACTGGGATCAGAATTGTCACTTGCTCTTTAGCTCTTTGCTTGCAATCAAAAATACTTAGCAAACAATTATTGCAAATGACATTAACCTAAAATATAGTAACAAACAAAAATACAGTGTGGACAGGAAAGAATGTCAAAACAGATTTTAAATATACCCATTAGTTAATCTGGCCTCTAAATATATTTTTATGATTCTATTTTGGTGCCTCTGTAAACAAAGTCTGAAATCTTCCATATAACCCTGCACATCTGACTTAAACAACCTGAACATTTCAATTAAATGAGAAGGAGGCTGCTTTGAGATATAGCAACCTAGAACTGGAGTAAATCCATTTCATTAATTGCCTAGATGACATTAATTTTTGTCATTCACTTGCAAGATGAGTAATATGCTCTATACATTTCGGCCCAGATCCAGCAAAGCACATAAAATCATAGTTAATGATGTTAAGTGCTTGAGTAGTTCTCCTTGAGCACATGCCTTAAGCTGAGTACATATTGAAGTGCATTCCAACACAGAGAAAGTGGCACAGTCAAACCTTTAATTAGTTTTAAAATGGAATTCAAAATGCAATGCAATTCTTTGCACTTTACATTGAAAAAAATGCATGCTTTGAGACTCTCTTGGGACAGAGATGACTAAACCTATTTATCCACTTTGGTTTCCAAAGGGAATGAATGCTCATTGTTTTCTGCTGCTGTTCTCCCCTAAATTTATAAATTTATTTTGCTCAGTCGACTGGTTTGTTTACAGGAGAGTATTTATATGAATATTTCCAAGTCTGTTATTTTATGGACTTTTTTATTTATAAGATACTTCATGCATTTTATTGGTATTTAAGAGGGTGGAATATTTTTACTTCTGCTTCTGTAATTTTAAATCAAAGCAAAACCAAGCAGCAGTAACACCATAAAAACAAGTGTTCACAGTACCTGAAAGCTTGTTTCTTTTCAAAATAATCTGAAAATCAGGATTTTGTACTGGACATTTCTGATCCAAATATTTAACGCTCACACAGCTCAAAGGAACCATAAATTTAAGTCTTGTATTTTGAGCCATTGTGTGTTTTCCACTCTGCAGTTTTCGGCATATGCCTTTGACATACCAATCTCTGTCCAAACAGTATTACTGCACACAGGTGAATTCTAAGTCTGAGAGGGAACACTGTCCTGTTCCTCCCAGAGAGAGGAAGCTGAGAAATGCACCTCTGAATTCAATCCATACTTCACCAAAACTTGGAGTACTTTGTTCTTTGGCTTTGGTATAAACCCATCTTTGTGGTAAATATATGTCTATAGGGAGTCTAAATAATGCCTGGAGTCATAGCAGGCAGAGGCAAAACTATTTCTGAACATACTACTTGGAACAGCACAGCAGAATTCGTTCCTGAACTAGCACACTACTGCTGTTGGGTACTTTTTCCTAAGCTATAAAATCTTCTTATTTCAATGCCTAGGCTTAGATCCATTTTGTTTGCTCCAACATTTTCATCTTGACATCTTGCATTTTTAAGTGCTCTGTGAAAGCTTGCCTGGAAATCCTTCCCAACAAATGCTAAAATAACTTGAGACTGTTGATCCACTTGTATAATAAAGAAACTCACGTGTCCCTTGACTGTGTTCTCACTCAGAATTAAAACACAAGCATATGCGAGGAATTACGACAAGTAAACAGAGGATGAGTCCATATTGCAGCCTTACCCTGGCAAAATGCCCACTGACACTAAGTGTGCACTTTCTGTCCGCAAAACAAAGTCTGTAGTATGTTTGACTGCGTTTCTTTTATGTTCCCTAATACGTCTGTTCCTTGCTAGCAATGAAACTTGCGTGTATTAATCTCTAAAGCTATCAGCTCATCTATATGCTCTCTGAAACATATGAGGCAATGAACATGGTGTCAGATACTGTTTCCCGGTAAGTTTTTCTGATCCACTAATGCATCAAATATATTTGAATTTACTATTCACATAACTTTTTATGGAACATTATTAAGCCAATTTGGTTGATAACCACTGTAACCTTTTTAGTAAGTTACAGCACAGTGAGGTCACTATTCCTGGATGTGGTTTGCTGTATCATGCACTACATGCTGATGCCATCCTTGTATGAAGGAGGAGAATGCAGTTAGTTGGGGTTTTTGGATTCTTAAATGGAGAACTGATTAGAGCGAATGATTTAATATTGCTCTGCCTCAAAAGCAATGGAATCTTGGGAAAGGATCAAACAGTCCCTCTAAGTTGGCTACTACCTTCCTGACTTCATATTGTTTTTAAATGAAACATCTGACACATTCTCCAGCTGGGATGTTATTTTGTTCTTCTTGACAAAGTAATTCAAAATTCACTGAAAAACAAGCTGAATGGAAGAGGGATTATTTTTTTTTTCCATAGACATCTGGAGCTTTCTTTCAAAGCTGATGTGATCTTTCATCTGGACAAGAAAGGCTTTGATCCAAACTCTAAGATCCCCCTATCTCCCAGTTAATTGGTGTTGGTGAGGTAGGTTTGACAGTCCCTAACGCAGTCTCTGGAATGCTTTACTCTGTTAAGACCTGCCTATTGTGGCTCAGTCAGCTCAAAGACATCAGCTTTCTCTCGTTTGACTTCTGCCCCCGCTGGGGATGGTTACAGGTTTTATTTGCTTTCATTATTTTCTCTTGTAAAACCATTGAATGCCAACAAAGAAAAACACTTTTGAAACCAAGCAAAAACAATCTCTTACAGACATTCCTGATAAGCTTTGGTTTTCACAAAAACTCACAGATAAGAGAAAGAGGAAGGGGGATTGCATTAAAAATTGAGCTCTTCATTTTTAAGATCTTGCCCACTTTTGGGGGTGATCATGTCTGTTTTCCTGTAATATATTTATTAATTGAAACAATAAAAGCAAGTATCTTTGCTCCCACCGTGTGTACGTCAGTTATACAGTGTGCATATTAAAGTATCACTCTCTAAAAAAATGCTTACCTTAAAATCCATATTTTAATGTGACTAACTTAAACAAAATCTGTGCCCTTCCTTCATGGTAGGACACAGCAGAATAAAGGAAGTCTTACTTTCTCCACTGTGTAGCAGTTGGCATTGAGGATAATAATTTGGCAAAGAGATCTCACTGTGTGGAGCTTTTTCTCAAGCTCCTGTAATAACGTAGACTGTACACAGTGAATGAACAGAGCCCTCACAGCCACACTGTTATCAGAATGAGAGAAGAGACAGGAAAGAAATACATAAAATTCATTTCCTTTTCTGCTTCGGGGACACTACAAAAACCCTTGTCATTTCTCCATCAGGGCGCACTGCAGCTGCGTGTTCCCATACCTGGATTTCAAGGAATAGTACACCTAAAGAGCAAAAACCGTATAGCACTTACAATTTCCTGGGTGAATAGTCCAAGTTTCTACAGCTGAAAAACTTGAAGCTTTGTAATCCATCCCTTTTCCAAAGGAACTAATTACTTTTTCTCTCAGACAGTCCAACAATTGCAATTACCCAGTTAAACTTCATGTTTAAAAAATCACGTGCCTAAAAGTGTATCAATTTTTTCCTACAACAGTGGTTAGACTTACGAAATATATTAGGCTTTTGCTTAGACCCTGCCTACTTCTATACCTTTGTAACTAGAACAAAGGTACGACTTCAACAGAAAATGCAATTGTTTCACTTGTCTGTGATATGTGAGAGTCAACATTCCTGATGGAAAAACATAGGAGGAAAGGATTCTTAAGTAGGTGATTCAATCAGATACTGTCATATTCCAGAGGATCTGTAGGCAGTGACAATTTACCAGCTGTTCTTTAAGGTGCAGGAAACAATACGATAGAGAACAACTCTTTCCATTTAAGTATCATGCTGAGCTGTTACAGTATTGCTTTGGTTGCTGGCAGACAGTTCCCCAAAGCAAAAGCTATTGACCAATTCCATTACTGAAAAGAGTGACTCCACATTAACTCAA
>NW_009193532.1:61755-70771 GCF_000690835.1 Fulmarus glacialis | reverse complement strand
ATTTTGGAAGGAGTGTAGCATCTTTGTGGTGTGTTTATTGTCTGTTAAGCTAGGGGATAAGCTTACTCATGGCCCTGACATCTGATCATGAGAGCATATATGAATTTCAATATTGAAAATATTAAAGATGAAAGTAGAGATTCCTCATCCGCTAGACATAAAAAACACAAAGCAAAAATCATTATTAGCCGATATGTTTGAGAAACTATGTGACAGCTATAAGCCTGAAGCTGTTATTGATCTTGGCAGTTAGAGGTTTAATATTGATTAGAAACTGATATACCACTAACATGCACATGTCCATTTCTCTCAGAATATGTCTCATCTTTTTTCTCTAGGTTCATCTCTAGAGCAAAGATCTCAGAGTTCAGTGAGCTACTCAATAGTGGGTTCTGCATCCCACAGCTTTCTTTAGTGCAGCCTCTTCCAAAAAGTTGATGGAAAGGCAGTGCCTTTGAACTACGGTGAACATATATATCTGCAGAGTATAAGGTTTGACCATAAGTAGGAAGCTCAGGTTGGGGGAAAAAAAGGGAAGAAAAATTAAATGAGGCTGTAAAAATCATTTTTCAAGATGGAAAAAAACCCCACCCATCATCGTAAATAATAATAAGAGAAGCCAGCATGTAAATGGAGACAATGACTTATGATTGCTTTTGCCATTGCCATTGCCAAGAGAAAAGATTGTTAAAAGAGCTAGTCCTCTGCTCAGCAAAGGAGAGATATTTAAGTATCAAACCTCTTCTCACAAGCAATGCTGACATGCCCAAGTTTAAACTATCTGTGACAAATACATCAGTGGACATCGACATTGTTCAATTGTGGGTGAGTTCAGGTTTTGAGGAGATGGGGAAAGACGCATAGATCCAGTGGCTAAATGCTTGTGTGAGAAGGGCAGTTAGCCCATGCTGGGGTCCATAGTCTGGTGCCTGAAGCAGCTTGGAGGACTTGGCCTGCCCTGGTCTGATCCGTTGTCCGCACTGGGATCTTCTGCAGCCATAGAATGGAGCACCTGGTCTTTCTGTACATGAGATTTGCAAGCCTTCAAGCTGCATTTACATGCTGTTCCAAGGGCTTCCTGGCTTTTTGAAACAGTCTCAGACTCCCATTTTTACCAGTCACAGTTGCAGAAATGAAGGACTTAAGGATCATATTACTCCAGTTCTGCAACTGTGAGTAGCTGCTCTGGAGTCTGAAGAAGAAAACATACATAACCAAGTGCATTAAGCAGCCACTGTGTAGTGATTGCCACTCATTTTGGACTGGGGATTTTTGTTTGTTAGATTGTTTTTAAGGGGTGCAATAATTTATTTTTAGCACAGTAATGTTTAATTTTTCCATTAGCTGACTTCTTTAGGAAAGTGTTACAAATGCAGTTACCATTCTGTGGCATCCTGAGACAAGTGCCTGGCTGTTTCCGTACCATCACTGGCATCTGAGACCAATGGGAGATTTGGGCCAGTTGTTAAGTTACGGACATAAGCTCAAAATCTCCTACATAAGCTTAGGGTTTTTCACATGTTTAAGCACCTAGGGTTGATTCAAAATGACTTTGATGGAATAACCAGGCTTTATGCATTAGACATGAAAGGCATTTGAATAAATTCCAGTTCAGTATTTAGGTCTGGCATTTTCAAGGTTTACTCTTAGCTCACTTCCTTTCAAGAAAATTGGGACTGTGCTTTACCCAGCTTTTCAAGCATTTCCAGAGAAATACCTTCGGAGAAAAGAAATCTGGCTAAAGAATTTACTTGCTCTCTTTACTTATTCACAGTTTGAGCAAGCCAGGCAGCTTTTTATTTTTAACCTCTTCAGGGCTGAATGTGTTAGAAAGTTCAGTCACAGCCCAAGGAGTTTCATTTACTTATCTCTAACATTTTTGACTGGCAGAGATGTAATCTCATTAGGGTATCCGGGGAGATTGACATGCAAAGGGAAGTAGCATCTATTGTTTACTTGTACTATATGTTGGGATAATCTGTGAAGCCCTAGTGGGGTTGTAACTCTGAACATGCTGATCGGAAGCATTAAGGAAATTAACATAAAGCTCTATTAATGGCTTAAGGGAATCTGACTAAACAAACAAGGCCACACTGAGCAATAAATGTGAGTCTCAGACTGCATGACTTTCCTCATAACTACTCTAATTAATTGCTACAAAAGATGAATTTTATAATATAACATGGATATCAAAGGGAATGGCTTAGTGATTTAAGTGTTATGTGTCTCCCTGGGAGATGCAGGTTCAGTTCTTCATGCAACTGTTGTCAGCCTTCCAAAATATAATAGCTAAAATGAATTTCTTGTATTTTACTGCTAGAGTTTCTATGGAATAAAGGCCTCGGCCGTTCTTCCGCTTAAGTCAGTGGCAGGGTTGCTATTAATTTCAGTGGAAGCAGAAGTAGGTCCACAAACATTAAAACTAAATTCAGCTTTGAAACTATCTTTGCACTTTTTCGTAAATTTAAAACCATGTCTTCACACACAAAATATCGTTGCCAAAACCCTGCTTTCCAGCAACGGTCCAGCTAGATATGGTGACGTGAGCTCCGTACAACACCTTTACAAACGCACAAGTTGGATGTGTAATTGGCTGAAATTGATTGCATTGGTTTCTGAATCAAGATGTGGCAGAACTGTGATTTAGTGTGCTTGGAAGTGCAGCAGAGCAGGATCCTAGCTAGGCTAATAAACTTTCTTGTGAAATATGTTAGAGGAGATGACTGTAATAGACTGCCTTTGCATGGCCTCTCCTTTGGTCACTAGTTCAATTCTGCCCTGGTCCAGAAAAGAAAAGTGAGGTGGGGTTCCCTGGAGGAGTTTGAACCCAGTAAGCACTTTCTTTTTGGACTGAACCAAAGGACTTCCATGACACTTTTTTATATGCAGCTCTGCTGCTGCATATAAACCTGGATATAGGAGTCCAAACTGGAACTCTCAGGTTAGAGGACAGAGCAATTGTTTGAGAGCTCAGGCACATGGGACGGGACACATACCAGGTAACATTATTTGCTTCCAGTCTAGTTGTCTGTCTGAGGTGATTGACTTGGCTCCCTTCATAAGCAGGAGAGAAAAATACGCACTTTTCAGGTGCAATTTCTCTCACTTCAAGACCTGTACTTTAGGAGAAGGTGAATGGCACCCAGACTGTCTCAGGAGTAGCTCTACTTTTAGTTATATGAATCCCAACTGCAATCAATCTGTTGCTTTAAATAGTTGCCAGTATTGCCTTTCAGTGCCACAACTGAGCCTGTGGTATCTACATGAATGGTTTTAGCGACAGCAAATATAAGACAACACGACTTTGATTAGTCCCAGTGAAGGGGGTGAAGCCAAGTCACACAATTCTGTATTTGCAAGGCCACGCACATAGGAAGTGTGCTGATAGCTCAGCTGATGTGCGAGACCCTAACTGTACATCTGAGCCCAAAGGGTCATCAGCCAGGCTTGTTAATCACCTCAGTGAAGAACTGTCAAGCAGAACAATGTCCCTCTACTTGTAGATCTTGGCTGAAGCTGTTCTTATTTGATGGCTGGCCTGATCTTTCCTCTCCAAAAACTTGTGAATTGAATCCAATAATTATTCTTGGATTATTTTGACAAGTGTTTCCATTGCTTCCCCCTCACTTAATATTTATCTACATGAGCCAAGTTGGAGGCTTATGTTTTAAAGAAAAAGAATGGTAAAATAAGACTCTGCATTCAGAATTAGGAACCTAACTAGGTGACCTGATTTTCAAAAATGCCAATTGCCCAGAAAAGACTTCCAGCTCTAGAGACCATTTAAAAAAATCTTAGCTTTGTAACTGTTATTACAATTATTATTTATGGTATGTATTGCAGTAGTACCCTGGCAACAGACAAAGATCCATTGTGCAAGGCACTGTACGACCACAGAGCCGAAAGTTGCACGGATTAAAATTCCAACTGCCTGTTCCGAGGTGGAAACAAACTCAGAATATGCACACCTCGCACAGCCACCCCCTCTTCGGAAAATGTCTGTCAGCTATTCAGATGTCTTACTTTTAAAATGAGTCAGTCAACCAGTAGCCTTCGCAGGGCAGAAGAAGAGCCAAGAAGCTCTGTCCTGGCCACCCCATCATTTCTGAGACCCCTCTGGACACCGGTTAGGGACCTCTCTGTTGCTCTCCATCCCCGGGCATGTAACAGTTGCTCAGTAGGAGCCCCGCCAGCTTTCTCCACGCAGCACTAATGGCTTTGGCTGAAGTGACAGGTCCTCTTATTTGTGGCTGTTTCTGTGCCTTTCACGCCCGATCAAAAATGTTTACAAAGGTGCAGTCAGGGGATGAAGGCGGGGGGAGCAGAAGAAAAGAAATCCAATTTTGTTTGGAAACAGTTTCAGAGCTTAATTAGTAAGGAGGGGGGTGGGAAGGGGGGCTGAACAGGTGGTGTATTATTCTGCCAGGGATCTTCAAAAGGGAGGAAGTGCATATTGTTAGTTTGCTGCAGAATGAAAAATGAGAAGTTCGACAGTACCTGGATACTTAAGAGCAGGTGAGCTGCCGAAGTAAGGTCAGAGTTATACACACACACACACTCAAAAAATCTGCATAGGGAAAAAATAAATTTTCCTTTTTGCCCACAAGGGGACTGATCCTAGCTCTGCGTCGGAGATTTACATGGATTCATATTCATTACATTAGCAGTAGCCACATTTAGCAGCGATTCCCAAAGGAGCAGGAAAATGATGGCCTCGAAGAAAGCTGCCACATTTCAAACTCTCCAGCTGTGCCTTGCCACCATTGCTACATTCCACTGCCAAATGCAGTAATTTATGAATTTGTCTTTTTTATCTGCAAAAAATGTTAATTTACAGAATGAAGAGAAGAATAGGAAAGGACTAACATGCTTCGAAAAAGCATGTGTGCATTTTCTTTTAACTGCTTTATAACTATTTCTTTGATGCTGTAAATGTTATTTGTGTTCACAAGTTCATTATTATTTTGCATTAGATGCTTAAAAGAAAGCAGGGGTGCCAGCAGATAGAGCGTCCCAGCTTACAAAAGAGTTATTCTAAAGAGATGGTAGCCCAGCAATACTACTACAGAGTTTGAATAAAAAGAGGATTAATTATGAATGATTTTTGGGGGTTTATTTAAGTACTGAGCATGTGCCATAAAAGAATAAAAGATATTGCAGTTGTTTCAAAAAAGCTATTTTATGTTGCATTGGATGGAACTGTGTACATAAACATCTGTTCCGGCAGGGCAGACTAGCACCCATACATTTTTTTGGTGAAATTACTAGAGTAAAGGAAAGTCCTTATATGTTCTCTGACACCAAAAGGAAAAAAGATTATTCCTAATTAAATATTTTTCCCTCCCTCAGCATTGTTGCTGAAAGCATCATGCAGGGCTATCTATGGGACCACTGAAAGAGTTGACTTCTGCAGGCTGAAAACCATGTGCGTAGGAGTCTTACTCGTGGTTTGATTCTGTTTCACAGTGTTTCTGTTTTCAGTCTAAGGGAAACAAATCATGCTGCATACATTTTTGGATTTTATGGAATTTCTTAAGGCAGGAGATTATAAGCACAGCTTCCCGTAAAAGTTTCTGTACCTTGCGAGGCACTAGCTTGATGAAGTCCAAGAGCAGCTCTGCCAAGGGTTTGTTACATTACAGTTTAATAAGTAATTTCAGCACTATCACTGAGATGGCAGAATAAGCCCTTTCTAATTCAAAGAGATTTGCTACTGTGGTGTTGAAAGGAATGAAGAACCTGCTCAAGTGAGAGTAGTTCACATCCACGAATATCTGCCAGCAGATCAGCAGGTAGAGCTGTATTAAAACCTTTATGTGCTCCTTTGTGAAACCAGGCATTTATAATGTTGACTAATTCTGGTATCTTCCCCCTGGTGCTCAATTATTCCTAATTTTATGGGCTACTTAATGAAGCAAAATTCTCCATTAGTTTTTAAAATGTCTCTACCTTTTAATGCCAGGGGCTGTCTTTTCAAAACGATGCCTGCCTAGACCAAAGGCTCTCTCTCTGTTGACAAAATGAAGGCAAGGCACTCACAGAAGGAAATAATCAGCTCAAGCCTCCAGGAAGAAAAGGTAGATTTTGTACCTTGCTCATGGAAAACAAACTGTATGGGGTGAAAAGATAGCTCTTTGTGGAGACTCTGCCCATCTTGTTCTGCACAAAGGCAATGCAGATTAATAGTCTGAGAGAAGACAGGATCTCTTTCCTGACATCCCTGGCACCATAGGTGAGAGGAGCTAGCATGCTGTCCTTGCTGCATGCTGCCTCTGGCTTAGCAACCAGGTGGCATCTATGAGCAAGGACCTCAACTGCCCTTATGGGCAGGCAGAAGGTGTTTTGTTGCGAGTCAAGGCGAAGGCTGGTGTTGTGGCCTGTCTCACGGGGCTTAGTCAACACTGAATTCTCGAAATATCTCCTAGGTTCCCTGGTCAGTAATGAAGGGAACAAAACAGACATGGTTTCTTGTCCTCCCTCAGCAGGTAATTCCAATATCTTATTGATCCTTCTCGTTGAACATGTTTCCCTTTATTTCACTTCAGGGTTTCTTCTGTTCACTTTGTGCTATTCCTTTTCCTTGCTCCCATACTGAAAATAATGATCTCCTAGCCTTCCAAGTTTATTCGCTACTGGTATTTAGGGACTGTAAACCAAAGCCTGCTTTTACTTATAAGCCTTTCATAATGCCCCTGATTTTGGTCACGGAATGTAAGATTTACACCAGTGTAAATGAAATCAGTACATGACCCATGACAGGGGCTCCTTAGCAGTCTTTTCTCTAGGCTGTGTAAATTAATTTTTCTTGAGTCTCCTCTCAGGATAAATTATGAGGCAAAAGCCTGTAATTCACTGCTAGGCGAGCAGCAGTAACTCCCCCTCTACCACTTTCCTGCCAAAATTATGGGAGAATAGCTGGTGATCTCAGCTCATATTTGCATGGCATAAACAAGAACAAGACAGAAAAATGATGGCTCAGGTGGCACGGAAGACATGTACCCATTGTTTCCACTGCCTTGCTTCCAAGGTGGGAAAATGCATTGGAGAGCAAAGAGGCACTGGCTGTGCCCTCTTGCTTCTTGGTCCCTTTTAATGTGCAAAGGGAAGATTATTAATATCACATAGAATTTGTGTGCTGATGAGTGCACAAAATATTGTTCTGGATGTTCCTGGTTGCTGAAATTACATCATCAAGGCTTCTTTTTTACCTTCCTCTTCTTTGATTCAAGAGCTCCCTGTGTAAATATTAACTATAGCTATCAAAAGGCGGAGGAGACTTTCAAGAGACCTGGCCATCGGATGTCAACCCTTTAAATCATGATAATATTTCTTCTTGCACTGTGTTCTAAAGGTTATGTCTGCGCTCGCCTCACACAGAGAGTGCTGCCTGATGGAAGCTTAAAAAAATGCAAGGCTTGTCTTTCCTTTTGGTCCGAGGGCTACATCTGTAGATACTGAGACTGCCTGTGACTCCCTACGGCTGCTCGCCAGCCATGCATCAACCACCCCCTCAGAAAAGCTGGAGTGCCTCAGGTGTCAAAGAGCAGAGCTTGAGAGACAAGAAGCCCTGCAAACCCACTCCCCATTTCACAGCAGCAAAGTCACTGCATAGGCTGCTGAATCAGATGGTAAAAGCGAAGAAGCTGGCAGATGACTGTGTTGGCTGACACACTGCCTGTTGTGTTGAAGTCAGACCAACCCAGCTGGCTGAAGATGTTCTTGGCTTCTAGCACAAATCCAGTAATTCCTTGCATTGTGCAGGTGGAGATTATAGCAGCCTGGATTTTCCAGTTGTTTTGGCAACTGCTTAGCTCCATTTCTATTTGCTAATGTATCATCATGCTTTTGAAATACATTTAGCCTTCTTTGTTGGCTTCCCAGTGTAAAAGTATTATTACAAGCCCCCTCATATTTGGCAACAACTGGAGGTTTTCGTGTTGAGATTCAGCCCTTACTCTCTGCTGAACTGTGAGAGTGAGTTACTACCTTGTAAGTGACTCACAGGTATTTATTATCCTGTGTATAAAGGTCAGGTTTTAATGTTCTGTGTGATATATGGACATGGCTCAAGATCAGGCAGTCTTGAATGATAGATCTTAAATTATGATCCAGTGGAAGAGGAAAGAAATGAGAAATCACAACTTTTGTTAAACAAGCCTGAAAAAACACTTGCACACATGTGAGCTGGTGGTGGAAACCTGCCAGTTTCAGAGGCTGGTTTGCTAAGCCATAGTATTGTGGCTCACGGGGCCCAGCTCAGAGAACTGAGATGAAATTTTTAAAAGCCAGATTCATGTCTATGCTTGCTTTCTGCTAAAATCTCCTGCTGTGGAAAGATGCAGCATTAATAGAATCATAGAATCATTTAGGTTGGAAAAGACCTTTAAGATCATCAAGTCCAACCGTAAACCTAGCACTGCCAAGTCAGTGCCACTTCTACAGGTCTTTTAAATACTTCCAGGGATGGTGACTCAACCACTTCCGTGACCAGCCTTTTCCAACGCTTGACAACCCTTTCAGTGAAAAAATTTTTCCTAATGTCCAGTCTAAACCTCCCCTGGCGCAACTTGAGGCCATTTCCTCCTGTCCTATTGCTTGTGACTTGGGAAAAGAGACCAACACCCATCTTGCTACAACCTCCTTTCAGGTAGTTGTAGAGAGCGATAAGGTCTCCCCTGAGCCTAGCAGAGCTGATAGCAGACCCTAAAAGGAAAATTCTCAGGTGCCTTCTCCAATGTCAGAAAATCCCCAAATACCCTTCTGAGTGTGTCTTGGCGTTCCCATATCTGCGGGGTACCTCTAGGTGACCTTACCTACACCTTTGCAACAGGGCTGTCCTCAGGCATCTTGCTCCCTTATGTGTGCTAGTTTTTAGGCATTGTTGTGTTGAGTGTGTCAATAACTGGGGTACCTTTGTGGGTCTTCCTGCAAATGCGCACTCTGTGATACAGCTTTCAAGAAGAGCTCAGACCCTGGGCCCCAGTTCAGAAGGACATTGAGGTGGCAGAAGGCCAGC
>NW_009193532.1:59944-61407 GCF_000690835.1 Fulmarus glacialis | reverse complement strand
AAAAAAAATGTGAAAACTCGCTCAAAGCTGCCTTCTTTTCTCTCCTCCTGAGCTGTTCTAAGACAGAATTTCATGGAATTGAAGACTTGGCCAAAGGCCTTATATTTTAAAAATACTTTACACAGGCAGCCTACTTCACCCTCAAAAGGCTCTAGAAAGATAACTAAGGAATTTTATGTGGTTTTATATCTGATGAGAAGGGGAAGTGAAATTCTGCTATTCTATTCATCTGCTTTTGATGTTGGCAACAATTAGCTCAAAACTTGCTCAGTAAGTTGCAGTTTTGGGTGTCAGCACCAACATGCCCTGACTTTATTCAGAAATTAAGGACCTAAGAGATATTGGTTACATATAGTTGTGGTCGGTTTGGTTATCTGGAAAAAATATGGAATTGGAGGAGAATGTAATCCGTGAGCTGTTTTAACCTGCAGCTTTCTGTGTCCTCGTGTCTTTTACTACCTGAGAACAGGAATTTTATGTGGTTATTTATACCAGGGCTGTGATAAGCAAAGTGCAGAAGTGCATGATGGATCTAAGATTGGGCAAAATTTTATTGAATCTGGGAGCTGGGGCTTAAGTAGGAAACTGAGTGGCAATAATTTTAGTGACTTTCAGCTCTCAATGTAGATTTCTGCTACTGCATTTTCTCTATCCTGTTAGTAGTGATGGGGTTAGTCTGCGTTCATACTGCCATGAGGGAGAATAGAGTTTCGTGCAATTCTGTCTACTGTTGGGAAAGTATGTTCTTTAGAAAAATAATAACATAATTAAATGTGGGATCAGCATTTGACTGGAATAGTCCAAGACCTGTTATTCTTATTAATAGAAAAAATCCTACTTTGTCATGCATGTGGAAATATGCCTTTCTTTTAAACTGGAGAAGGAAATTACAGTGATGGTATTGGTTATTTAGACAGGGAAATGTTAGCTGCTTATAGAAAATGGAGGCTTCCTGGCCTTTTCATTTTGGATACATTTTACAGATGTGGCCCTTGTTGATTTTAGTCTCAAGTATTATCATTTAGATTTGATTTATGGTTATGATACTTCTGAGATAGTAAAAAAATCAGAACTGAAAGTTCTTAAAAAGGCATTTCTTACTGGCTTTTAAGTAAAAAAATAATTTTTTTAAGTAACATGGAAATTAAATATACCATAGGAATGATTGTTTTTCAGCGTTGGTTAAGTTAACCTTTTTATAACTATGACTTCTGTATGTATGAATTTCAAACCAGTGTCTTCATCTAAATACACATTTCTTATCTCTCTTCATTATCTAGCTGATTTAGGTTATATTCCTCATTTTGACTAAGTGAATAATTGTGGTTTAGGTTGTTTGTTGTGCACCCAGTGTACAAAAAATTTGACTATTTCTCCCAAATCGGTCTGAGAATTCAAAATAAGAAAGCATTCAAAATAGCCCAAAAATGTCAAAATCAAACTATATTTGATGAAAACAAAAC
>NW_009193532.1:58369-59933 GCF_000690835.1 Fulmarus glacialis | reverse complement strand
GTTCCAACATTTTGATTTTTCTTTTAAATCAAATTGAATCAGAATTTTTTTTCTGGCTCCACTTGAATGGCATCTTTCAAATCTTATTTAGCATTTCATGGGGGCTGTAGTATGAATGTCTATGGGTGGGGCCATACCTGTCATTATATACTGGGGGCATCTGACTCCCTTCATGACAATCTGTAGGTGGGGAGGTTGTACAGGAGGGATAATCTAGCAAAGGAGTCCGGCCTACGGAAAGGCAGGAATATAAAAAACCCAAATGACAACTCTGATCAAGTATTGTAGCAATCAGCTGAGCCCCCACTAATTTAAACTGATCCAAAATAACATATTTTCTTTTGATTTGGAAAAAAACCCCTACAACATTCCATGCTAACTGCCCTTGCTAAACTACAGACTTGGCTTTCATTTTCCTGTCAAAATGATGTTGAAATGTTAAAAAAAATTTTTGGATCTAATTGTTATCTTTCTTCTCCTAGATTCCAGGTAAACAGATAAACCTTGTTCACTTCTAGTAGCAACTTTATGGCCCTGATCTGACGGTCCTGGTTACAAAAAAAATGTAATCCTTATAGCTACACTGACAGCTCTATTTAATCCACAGAAGTTAGCGAACACATACGCTCTGCCTAGATTTGCGAGACGTCAGAAAGCTCTGTGTAGCTAAGATTTCTGTGCTTGTGAGTGGTGTAACGCTGTGCAGCCGTACGCAGGGCCAGCCTGGCTGGTGTGTATGTGGTCTTGGGCCAGCATTGCACCGTATGGGACCTGAGCAGATCTCACACCAGAGAAGGTCTTTGCTTGGCACAGGGCACTAAGGGCTGGAAATGTCCTTCTGCCCCTGCTGCCAACCCTAGTCCAGTTGCAGAAACTGCCTCATTATTTATTCATTGGCATCAAAAGGGTTTCTCTGCAGTGTGAAATGCATAATGGAGATGGCCTTGAAAGTAAATAGCTTTCTGCACTTGCTAGTATACCTAGGCAACATCATTAGATCTTGTTTATAGAATTTGTTCCTTGCAATCTATTATGTAAAATAGAGAAATGTTTGAGTCAGCTGATTATAAAGGGGTTTGGAATCATCAGAAATATATTCTCTCCTCATTATTTTTCACAGAAACAGAAAAATATTTTGGAAAAAAAAAACAAAACTAAGCCAAAATCTTTCAGAAATTGCAACTCTTTTATATAAACCAAGCTTCCAGAAACCTTTTTTTGTTAAGTGTGTCTCAGGATTTAAGGACTGTTGCATTAACTGAGAAATGAAATCCCAAGCCTTAGCTGTGCTCTCATTTTATTAGTGTGATATAGTGATAATCTCACAAGAACCCTAATAAGTACGAGGGGGAAAAAAATCAGCTAAATGAGGGATCTGAAAGTGTTCTAGCCCAGTGCTATTACATAGGTCTTGTGCTTTTTTTCTGCTTGTTCCATAATAGGAAGTTTTGCAAATTCTTCTCTCGGCAGGTTTCGAACATGAACTTGCATTACTATTCTTACAAAATAATAAACAGATTTGGGCTATAAAATCTCTCAAATTGTTTTCCACAGAAGGGATTCG